>NW_025267289.1:0-1482 GCF_018294505.1 Triticum aestivum | reverse complement strand
AAAATGCAAAGAAATATGATATGCATTGAATGATTCTATTAACATCCGAATTTAATAAAAATTGGGATGTTACAAACCTACCCCCCTTAAGATGAATCTCGTCCTCGAGATTCGGGTTGGCCAGCAAAAAGGTGTGGATGGTCCTGCCTGAGATCTTCTTCTCTTTCCCAGGTAGCTTCCTCCTCGGTGTGGTGACTCCACTGAACTTTGCAGAACCTGATGATCTTGGTTCGAGTGATCCTCTCTGCAGTCTCAAGAATCTTAATAGGCTTCTCCTCATAAGTCAGATCGCTCTCTAACTGAATTGCCTCGAGTGGCACTGTATCTCTCAAAGGAATATCCGCCATCTCTGCATGACACTTCTTCAGCTGGGAAACATGGAACACATCATGAACTCCTGTCAAAGCCTCTGGTAATTCCAACTGGTATGCAACCTCTCCTCTGCGTTCTAGAACTCTATATGGTCCCACAAATCGTGGTGCTAACTTTCCTTTGACTCCAAATCTCTTAATACCTCGAAGTGGAGACACTCGAAGATATGCTCTATCTCCCACTTCATAGATCACTTCCTTGCGTTTAGCATCAGCATAACTTTTCTGCCTTGACTGGGCTATCTTAAGTCTGTCACGAATCAACTTGACCTTCTCCTCTGAATCCCTGATCAAATCAGGTCCAAATAGTTTGCGATCTCCAACTCCATTCCACATCAAAGGTGTCCTGCATTTCCTGCCATACAATGCCTCGAAAGGGGCCATCTGCAAACTGGCTTGGTAGCTGTTGTTGTACGAGAACTCTGCGTAGGGTAAGTTATCATCCCAACTAGACCCATAGTCTAGCGCACAAGCTCTCAGCATGTCCTCCAGAATCTGATTGACTCTCTCTGTCTGCCCATCAGTCTGTGGATGGAAGGCTGTACTAAACTCTAGCCTGGTACCCAAAGTTTCATGCAACTGATTCCAAAACTTTGAGGTAAATTGTGTTCCTCTATCTGATACGATGCTCCTCGGAACTCCATGCAGACATACAATCCTGGTCATATATATCTTTGCCAGCTTAGCACTTGTATAGGTGGTCTTCACTGGAATGAAGTGAGCAACCTTGGTCAAACGATCCACTATCACCCAAATGGAATCATAACCTGAACGGGTCCTGGGTAACCCCGTGATAAAGTCCATACCAAGTTTATCCCATTTCCAATCAGGTATTGGCAACGGCTGAAGTAAACCTGCTGGTTTCTGATGCTCTGCCTTTACTCTCTGACATACATCACATATTGCCACATACTCGGCAATCTCTCTCTTCATACCGGCCCACCAAAAACTTTCCTTCAAGTCCAAATACATCTTGGTGTTGCCTGGGTGTATCGAATATGGTGAGTCATGAGCCTCCTGAAGAATCAACTTCCTGATCTCTGGATCATTGGGTACACAAATCCGTTGCTCAAACCATATGGTTCCATTTTCATCCTCACGGAATCCTTTT
>NW_025267288.1:0-1482 GCF_018294505.1 Triticum aestivum | reverse complement strand
GGCCAGGCCCACCTGTCTCCTAGGTGGTCTCAACCTGCCCTGTCGCTCCGCCACAAAGTAACAGTCGGGGGCCGTCGGGAACTCAGGCCCACCACTACCTGGATGGAGCCACCTGTCCTTTCAGCCCCCTCGTCAGAATCGCTTGCGGGTACTCAATGAGCTGACCCGTCTTTAGTCACCATCTGTATAGTATGTATGTATGTATAGTATATACCCGTGATCACCTCCCAAGTGATCACGGCCCGATAGTATAGCAAGGCAGACTGACAAGAATGTAGGGCCAATGATGATAAACTAGCATCCTATACTAAGCATTTAGGATTGCAGGTAAGGTATCAACAGATGTAGCGACAATGTCAGGCTATGCATCAGAATAGGATTAACGAAAGCAGTAACATGCTACACTACTCTAATGCAAGCAGTATAGAGGAGAATAGGCGATATCTGGTGATCAAAGGGGGGGCTTGCCTGGTTGCTCAGACAAGGAGGGGTCGTCGGTGACGTAGTCGTACTCGGTGGCATCAGCGTCGGTCTCGTAGTCTACCGGAGAGAAGAGGGGGAAGAAATAATGAATACAAAGCAAACAAAGCATCACAAAATATAACAAGGCAATACGCGGTGTTCGGTGTGCCCTAACGCGGTAGTAGGTGATACCGGTGAAGGGGGGAAAACATCCGGGAAAGTATTCCCGGTGTTTCGTGTTTTTGGGCAGAGGAGCCGGAGGGGGAAAGTTGCGGGTTCGATAGGTTAGAGGGGTGTGGCGGACGAACGGACTGCGTATCCGGAATCGTCTCGTCGTTCTGAGCAACTTTCATGTAGAAAGTATTTTCATCCGAGTTACGGATTATTTTATATGAATTTCCAAAGTTTTATATGATTATATTGATTTATTTAACTCCAAAATTTAATCAGTAAAACTATTGTCACAAAGTGCAGTGCCAGCCATAGTGTATGATAGGTGGGGTCAGAGTCAAAGTCAACAGTCTAGTCAGCTGTTGACTGGGTCAACGTTGACTGGTCAAACAGGGCAATGGGGCCCATCGTCATAGACTAGTTTAACTAAGCAGGTTTAATTAGACTAAATATGTTCATTAGGCTAATTAATCAAAGTTAATTAGGTAGTTAACTAAGCAAATTAATTAATTAATCAAATTACTAATTAATTAAATAATTATTTCTATTTTTCAATTTCGTTCGTTTTTTTTAACAGGGGCATGGGGCCCCCCGGTCAGTGGCACAAGGCCTGGGGCTGTGCAGCCCAGGAGCGAGCGCCGCGGCACCCAGAAGGGCACCGGCGGGCACGGCACCGACAGGGGGAAGGGGCGAGGCCAGGCCGGGGTAGCAGGGGCCGTCGCCGGACGGCGGCAGCCGAAGCGGGTGCTTGGGCGACGGGCGCGTGGGTGGAGCGGCAGGACGCGGTGAGCGCACCGGGAAGGGCCGCGGTGCCCGGGCGCGTGCGTTGGGCGTGGCTGGAGGTGCCCG
>NW_025267287.1:0-1482 GCF_018294505.1 Triticum aestivum | reverse complement strand
TCGACAAGAGAAATTCAGCAATGCTTGTGAGGATGACCGAGTGTTAGAATGCGAGATTTACTAAAGCATATACAGGGTAATGATTTGGGTGCGGGATGGATTGATCACCATACCGACTTACTCTTATTATTCGCCTTGCTATATGGGATGGTAAATCTGAGTGACTTACCTTTAGTAGAGAGACGACGATATTAAACCTTTTTTAAACCTTAGAATGGTATAAGAATTTTTTCCCTTGTACAAGGCAGCTTTTGCCAACCGTAGGTTATACGGTGAGGATCAACCCAGACCCAATTCCTGCAGGAGAAACCATAAATTGTTGACCACCAGGAGATATCGATAGTTGTTTAGTTTTGGCGCAAGACCCGTCAGCTAAGAAGACCCAGTCTCGGAATAACCTTACCAAGATGAAAAGTACAGAAGAATTGAGTAAAAGGTTATGCCACTACCTGAAGAGCCTAGAGAAGGAATTATCCTTACGATCTGAGAAGACGGCACTGTCAAGAATAAGGATGGAGTATATGAGTTTTGATGGAACCGTAACCATGCTTCTAAGGGTGGTAGCACCCCAGACCCCAATGATGATTGATGGAATTTGAGGAGACCCCCAAACCCTAATCTTTTCTTGCTAGCCTCTCCGAATCTCGAGGACGAGATTCCTTTTAAGGGTGGTAGGTTTGTAACATCCCAAATTTTCAATTTGGAATGTTATACATTAGATCATCATGCATATCTTATTTTCTTGCTTTTTGGTCGATCCTAGAAATTTCACGCAACTCAAGGACCTTCGGAGAGAGTTGGAGATTTTGTTATTTTCATATTTGAGAGTTTTCTCGAATTTGAAAAGAGGATCATTTGATTTATTTATTTCATCTTCAATTATTTTTCCGATATCAAAAAAATAAGAGAGGGAATAATATGACTTTCCCAAAATATAGGAAAAATGAAGATTTAATAAATAGATCAAATTTCGTTTTCCGGTGTTTGTTTGTTTTTCTTTGGATAGGGAAAAATGCGCGTTTCGAAAATTTGCATTTTAGGTCCGGAGAAAAGTTCACTTTGTTCGACTCATTTTTAGGAGTCGGGGAAAATTTACTTTAGAATTTTTGGAGCCCGTTTAGTTTTTCTTTTCTTGTTTTTCTGCGCGCGAAATCAGTTAAAAAAAAAGGGAGCCAGGCCAGCCGGGCCAAAGGCCCAGCCAGCCGGCCACCGCCCAGCCTCCCGTGCGCCGCGCACCTGGCGCAGGAGCCAGCCAGGCCGTCGCCTCTTGCTTTAGCCGAATCCTATTAGGATTCTAGGCTAGTCCTTTTCCTTGTTTCGTTTTCCTTTTTCCTCTCTTTTTCTTGCCCCCTACCCCAAGTAAACCCCCCCTCTCACCTATATAAATACCCCCATAGACCCCCCCTCTCCTCACACCAAAAAACCCAAACCCCCTCTCCTCCCCAAGCCGCGCACCACCCTGCGCGCCTCACCCGCCACCGC
>NW_025267286.1:0-1482 GCF_018294505.1 Triticum aestivum | reverse complement strand
TTTAACTACCAAGCAACAAGGTTGCTAGGAGTATTGATTTCACACATCACGATTCACTTGTCGGCATTCCGGTTACAATAATACAGGAACCGAGGAATGAACAATGATGGCAAGAAGTATCACTGTACCAAGAGTGCATAGGATGGTGTGCAATTCCTATAACAATCTCGATATAAAATATGTAATACTCCAAGGTAGAGCAGAACCAAAAGCTGGATTGGCATTTGATCTGCGGAATACAACTACTTTGACCCAATCATGGAGATGGAAGAGGTACTGGAGTTTGTTTCTCCAAGTCATTCAGGACAGAATGGCTTGACGGACCACAAGAGTAATAGGCATCGATAAACGAACGCACGCATACTCTTGACTATCAATTGATAGACGAGGGTCAGAATGCAACTACGGAGAACAACTCAAAGGAACATATAATTTTCTGAGTTGTGGATGCATAGATTAGTATGTCGAACCAAGTTCAACATATTTCTTCCGGATAACCCATGCAGAAAGGTAGAACTGGAAGAGTCACGATTTATGAATGGAGAACTCCTCAAGAGTACTCTAATTGTGATCTTTTGATCCAATAAACATCTGCCATAAGCGGTTCATAGTATTTGGAAGAAGAAAATACCACGGACCTCGAGGACTATCGCAAAGTTACTAATATCCTGAAGGAACTAGCAAACACTATCAACATGAAGTAAGTAGGGTGAATCTCGGGTTCAAAACCCAGGGATAGAATACCTACTACTAAATGGCATCACGGGATGCTTTCGAGAATAAAAGCCAGAATCATCACACTGGGGATCACAAAACATTGCTAGATTACTAGGTGACTCCCTAAACACCTAGGGCCATAATAATAACTCCAACATAAAGGTCGAGGCAGTAGAGTACCTCGACTCAACAATTAGTGTGATTGAGCTGGCATAAAGGAGCATCGAAACCAGAGGGAAAGGATTTTGCAATTGCATCAGACTATTTAGAAACCTGAAATGACTCGGATAGCATAACGGCTGTAAATGCTCAAAAAGATTTGAGACATTCACAAAAATGGTGGCATAACCACTCAGAAGCACAATATCAAGGTTTCGAGATCAACAATTTAACATACGGAAGTAATAGGAACTGAAACGAGGCTTAAGTCCAACAATCTTATAAGTCTACTGATTAGTAACACGTGATCCTGATGGAAAGAAGAGATAGCCTAGTTCTTAATCCCCGCAGGAAGATAAGATGACTCAGATCAGAAGGGCATGAGGTATAAGGAGTAAAAGAGCCTTACGTTCCATCCCACAATCAATTCCCTTATATAACTAAAGAATTTCTAGACTCAACTTCGACCAGTTTGGCTTGGTAATCCTACAGGCAGTCAAGCTCTGATACCAACGCTGTCAGGACCCCGACTCGATGTCACATCGATCTAGCCGGTAACACCTCATATCACTTTGCGGCCTCACGCACGGTATCCCCACGGGTGTC
>NW_025267285.1:0-1482 GCF_018294505.1 Triticum aestivum | reverse complement strand
TAGAGGAAGTAGTCGTACGTCTTCTCGATCCAACCGATCAAGCACCGAAACTACGGCACCTCCGAGTTCGAGCACACGTTCAGCTCGATGACGATCCCCGGACTCCGATCCAGCAAAGTGTCGGGGAAGAGTTTCGTCAGCACGACGGCGTGGTGACGATCTTGATGAACTACAGCAGCAAGGCTTCGCCTAAACTCCGCTACAGTATTATCGAGGAATATGGTGGCAGGGGGCACCGCACACGGCTAAGGAATAGATCACGTGGATCAACTTGTGTCAACTTGTGTGTTTAGAGGTGCCCCTGCCTCCGTATATAAAGGAGGAGAGGAGGGGAGGCTGGCCGGCCAAGGGGGGGAGGCGCAGGAGAGTCCTACTCCCTCTGGGAGTAGGATTCCCCCTCCAATCCTAGTCCAACTAGGATTCCTCGGAGGGGAAAAGAGGAGGAGGGGGCCGGCCACCTCTCCTAGTCCTAATAGGACTAGGGGAAGGGGGGGCACGCAGCCCATCTAGGGCAGCCCCTTCTCTTTTCCACTAAGGCCCACTATGGCCCAAATAGCTCCCGGGGGGTTCCGGTAACCCTCCCGGTATTCCGGTAAAATCCCGATTTCACCCGGAACACTTCCGATATCCAAATATAGGCTTCCAATATATCAATCTTTACTTCTCGACCATTTCGAGACTCCTCGTCATGTCCGTGATCACATCCGGGACTCCGAACAAACTTCGGTACATCAAAATGCATAAACTCATAATATAACTATCATCGTAACCTTAAGCGTGCGGACCCTACGGGTTCGAGAACAATGTAGACATGACCGAGACACGTCTCTGGTCAATAACCAATAGCGGGACCTGGATGCCCATATTGGCTCCTACATATTCTACGAAGATCTTTATCGGTCAGACCGCATAACAACATACGTTGTTCCCTTTGTCATCGGTATGTTACTTGCCCGAGATTCGATCGTCGGTATCCAATACCTAGTTCAATCTCGTTACCAGCAAGTCTCTTTACTTGTTCCGTAATACATCATCTCACAACTAACATATTAGTTGTAATGCTTGCAAGGCTTATGTGATGTGTATTACCGAGAGGGCCCAGAGATACCTCTCCGACAATCGGAGTGACAAATCCTAATCTCGAAATACACCAACCCAACATCGACCATTGGAGACACCTGTAGTACTCCTTTATAATCACCCAGTTACGTTGTGACGTTTGGTAGTACCCAAAGTGTTCCTCCGGTAAACGGGAGTTGCATAATCTCATAGTCATAGGAACATGTATAAGTCATGAAGAAAGCAATAGCAACATACTAAACGATCGGGTGCTAAGCTAATGGAATGGGTCATGTCAATCAGATCATTCTGCTAATGATGTGACCTCGTTAATCAAATAACAACTCATTGTTCATGGTTAGGAAACATAACCATCTTTGATTAACGAGCTAGTCAAGTAGAGGCATACTAGTGACACTTTGT
>NW_025267284.1:0-1482 GCF_018294505.1 Triticum aestivum | reverse complement strand
TCCGGTGCTGGTCCTCAGAAGCGCCGCGTGTGGGTACCCAACACCGCCCTGCCACCCAGGTTCACACCGAGGCCATCTTTCCAGGCGCCTCGCCCTGTTCAACAGTCTGCACCGGCCAAGCCCTATGGGGGTCCAACCAATAATGCTCCTCCACGTACCAGTTCCGTGACTTGTTTCAAGTGTGGGGAATCTGGTCACTATATGCGTGAGTGTCCCCAGACCAACCCCAATCAATCTGCTAAAGCTGTTGGCCGTGGCAAGCCGACAGGGAAGGTGTTTCATGCTAAACCGGTCACCGCTTCACGTGGCCATGTCAACTGTATCTCTGCCGAAGAAGCTCAAGAGGACCCCAACGTCGTTCTCGGTACGCTTCTTGTTAACTGCCACCCGGCATCTGTTCTTTTCGATACAGGAGCCTCTCATTCCTTTATATCTGAAAATTATGCTCGTTTGCATAACGTTGCATTCTGTGATCTGCCGTCCACTATGGAAATCTCTACCCCTGGGTCTAGATGGCAGACCTCTAGGGTAAGTTATGGAAATGAAATCCAAGTCGACAGACTTGTTTTCCTTGCATCCTTGATAGCCCTTAAATCTTCAGATATTAATATCATTTTGGGTATGGACTGGATGTCGGCTCATCAAGCCAAAATTGATTGCTTCTCTAGGACTGTTCAACTCACCCATCCTTCGGGAAAGATAGTCAATGTCTTGACCCGAATAGCCAAGCGACAATTATATTCTCTTAACGCCAGCCCTTTGCCAGACCTTGAGGACGTTCCGGTAGTCCGTGACTTTCCGGATGTCTTTCCAGAGGAATTGCCAGGTGTCCCACCTGACAGGGATGTCGAGTTCGTAATCGACCTCATCCCCGGAACCGTTCCGATTGCCAGAAGACCTTATAAGATGGCACCCCTAGAACTAGCCGAGCTTAAGAAACAACTCGATGAATCCTTGAAAAAGGGTTTCATCCGCCCTAGTTCATCTCTGTGGGCTTGCCCCGTCCTATTCGTTAAGAAGAAGGATGGTACGGACCGAATGGTTGTAGATTACCGGCCGGTCAATTTGGTCACAATCAAGAACAAATACCCGCTTCCCAGGATCAACGATCTGTATGATCAGCTCGCTGGATCCTCAGTCTTCTCCAAGATGGATTTGAGGTTGGGCTACCATCAAATCAAAATCAGAAACGGGGACATTCCTAAAACGGCCTTTGTTACTCGTTACGGCCAATACGAGTACACCGTCATGTCCTTCGGTTTAACCAACGCTCCAGCCACTTTTTCTCGGTTAATGAACTCAATCTTCATGGAGTATTTGGATAAATTCGTCGTAGTTTATCTCGATGATATACTCATATACTCCAAGAACGAGGAAGAACATGCCGAACATCTAAGGCTAGTGTTGCAGAAACTTCGAGAGCATCGCCTTTATGCCAAATTTTCTAAATGTGAATTCTGGTTGCCAGAAGTGACCTATCTG
>NW_025267283.1:0-1483 GCF_018294505.1 Triticum aestivum | reverse complement strand
GAGCTGGTTAAGAAGATTAAGTAATTTTGGAGAAAAAGATGCTAAGTATAGGTCATTTTAGAGTTATCCTAGGTTAAATAGGTCATTTTGAAGCTAGCTAAGCATATTAAGTCATTTTGGAGGAAAAAATGCTAAGTATAGATCATTTTAGAGCTATCATAGGTTAAATAGGTCATTTTGGAGCTAATTAAACTTATTATGTAATTTTTGAGCTAGCTAAGCATATTGAGTCATTTTGGTGGAAAAATGCTAACTATAGGTCATTTTAGAGCTAGCCTAGGTTAAATAGGTCATTTTGGAGCTAAGGCCGCGTTCGGCTCCTCTCCGCTCCCTCCACTCCGCTCTGGAGCGGACCAGGTGCTAGCTCATTTTTGCGGAGCTGCAAAAACTGAGCTCCACGACTCCACGAAGTCGGAGCGGTGAGGAGGGATCCCGAACAGAGCCTAAGTAAGGTTATTATGTAATTTTTGAGCTAGCTAAGCATATTGAGTCATTTTGGAGGAAAAATGCTAAGTATAGGTCATTTTAGAGCTATCCTAGGTTAAATAGGTCATTTTAGAGCTAAGTAAGGTTATTATGTCATTTTGGAGCTAGCTAAGCGTGCGAAGTCATTTAGGACCTAAAATATGTCATTTCTTAAGCATATTATGTCATTTTAGAGCTAGTTAATCATATTAAGTGATTTTGGAGGAAAAGATGCTAAGTATAGGTCATTTTAGAGCTATCCTAGGTTAAATAGGTCATTTTAAAGCTAGCTAAGCATATTAAGTCATTTTGGAGGAAACAAATGCTAAGTATAGGTCATTTTAGAGCTATCCTAGGTTAAATAGGTCATTTTGCAGCTAATTAAGCTTATAATGTAATTTTTGAGCTAGCTAAGCATATGGAGTCATTTTGGAGGAAAAAATGCTAAGTATAGGTCATTTTAGAGCTATCCTTGGTTAAATAGGTCATTTTAGAGCTAAGTAAGGTTATTATGTCATTTTGGAGCTAGCTAAGCATGTGAAGTCATTTAGGAGCTAAACTATGTCATTTCTTAAGCATATTATGCCATTTTAGAGCTAGTTAAGCATATTAAGTCATTTTGGAGGAAAAGATGCTAAGTATAGGTCATTTTAGACTATCCTAGGTTAAATAGGTCATTTTGAAGCTAGCTAAGCATATTAAGTCATTTTGGAGGAAAAAAATGCTAAGTATAGGTCATTTTAGAGCTATCCTAGGTTAAATAGGTCATTTTGGAGCTAATTAAGCTTATAATGTAATTTTTGAGCTAGCTAAGCATATTGAGTCATTTTGGAGGAAAAAATGCTAAGTATAGGTCATTTTAGAGCTATCCTAGGTTAAATAGGTCATTTTAGAGCTAAGTAAGGTTATTATGTCATTTTGGAGCTAGCTAAGCATATGAAGTCATTTAGGACCTAAAATATGTCATTTCTTAAGCATATTATGTCATTTTAGAGCTAGTTAAGAAGATTAAGTAATT
>NW_025267281.1:0-1483 GCF_018294505.1 Triticum aestivum | reverse complement strand
TCCACTGATATGGCCTCTTTACACATATACCCATGCATATGTAGTGTAGCTCCTTGCTTGCGAGTACTTTGGATGAGTACTCACGGTTGCTTTCTCCCCCCTTTTTTCCCCTTTCCTTTCTTTCTGGTTGTCGCAACCAGATGCTGGAGTCCAGGAGCCAGGAGCCAGCGTCGACGACGACTACTACATTGGAGGTGCCTACTACTACGTGCAGGCTGACGACGACGACCTGGAGTAGTTAGGAGGATCCCAGGCAGGAGGCCTGCGCCTCTTTCGATCTGTATCCCAGTTTGTGCTAGCCTTCTTAAGGCAAACTTGTTTAACTTATGTCTGTACTCAGATATTGTTGCTTCCGCTGACTCGTCTATGATCGATCACTTGTATTCGAGCCCTCGAGGCCCCTGGCTTGTATTATGATGCTTGTACGACTTATTTTATTTGTAGAGTTGTGTTGTGATATCTTCCCGTGAGTCCCTGATCTTGATCGTACACATTTGCGTGCATGATTAGTGTACGATTGAATCGGGGGCGTCACAAGTTGGTATCAGAGCCGACTGCCTGTAGGAATCCCTCTTCCAACTCCTTGGCCGAAGTTGAGTCTAGACATTACAAAAACTTTTACTAACTTGGCTGTGTGCCTTACGGGCCCATGTCGCCATTGGGTGGTACTAGGATCTTTTACTCCTCGACCTTTACTCTGGGACTCTGATCTCTCCTCTATTCGGGTTAAATGAAGTTTACTAAATCTAACAATAGGATCTCGTTATCACTTCCACCCGGAGAGCCCCTTGTTACTGATGATCGTCTGCTGCACCAGAAGACCCTGAAGATACTCTCCGCTGTTAACCTGAGAACTTGTGTTCATCGCGTTTGTAATTCCCCTTCCACCGCAAACCCTTATGGATAACTACTTGCAGTTGTTATTCTTACATTCATCCCCAGTTGGTCTTGTTATTACAAGATAACCTGAAAACTCATCGCTGTTTCGATAATCCTTTGAGCTTACTGCCTTGCTGTTCTTTGTCACCTGAATACCCCTACGGTTAATTATTGCAATTATTGAGTATCCGCTCATCCCCAGTTGTTCATGAGTTTCACAAAAGTCTTCAAAATACTATTCGATCTTCCGAAAATCCTTTGGAGCCTTTGGCTCTTGAAATTCTTGCTTGCTCGCATTATGGTTAATCCCATAAGTCTCGTAGTCTTATTGACATTCCTTGTCTTTATCATTTTGGGTCTATTGACTCAATATGTTTGCGAATACACGCAATCATCATTGATCCTTATAAATTACTTTTTCGGCTGAGCTGCCATTCTTTTAACTAGAATTGGTTCTCGACCAATCGAATTGTCTTTGATTGTACCCTAAGGCTATTCAACTTATCCACCCCTAATCAGAGCATTGCTTCTGATCCCTTGATTTGGGAATCATAATTCCTTTGCATTTGACAATTGAGTTAGTCAGTTGTTTCTATAATCCGGT
>NW_025267280.1:0-1483 GCF_018294505.1 Triticum aestivum | reverse complement strand
AGCCCCTGAGGATGCTATCAAGCTCAAGGCAACTAAGGATGTCATTCCGACTGAAGAATCTACTGAAGAATTCATTCCTGTTCATGAAGAACGTCGAGCTGATGCACCTGAAGAACAAGATGAGGAAAATGGTGCTGAAGAAAATGCTGATCAAAATCCTCAGCGACAACCAACTCATCCACGCGTTGCAAAAGAAGTGCAAGTGGAGAAGATCATCGATGACATTAGCGCACCAGGTCCTCTCACACGCTCAAAAGCATCACATTTATCTAACTTTTGTGGGCACTATGCTTTTGTCTCTATCACAGAGCCCACTAAGGTAGATGAAGCATTTTTGGAGCCGGAGTGGATTCAGGCTATGCAAGAAGAATTACATCAGTTCGAGCTGAACAATGTCTGGGAATTGGTCAATCGCCCAGATCCTCGCAAGCATAATATCATTGGCACAAAGTGGATCTACCGCAACAAGCAAGATGAAAATGGCCTTGTGGTGAGGAATAAGGCACGATTAGTAGCTCAAGGCTACACACAGGTTGAAGGAATTGATTTCGATGAAACTTTTGCACCTGTTGCTAGACTTGAGGCTATTCGCATATTACTTGCTTACGCTAACCATCATGATATCATCTTATATCAAATGGATGTGAAAAGTGCTTTCCTCAACGGTAAGCTTGAGGAAGAAGTATATGTTGCTCAACCCCCAGGTTTTGAAGATCCAAAGAATCCTAACAAAGTCTTCAGACTCAATAAGGCCCTCTATGGCCTCAAGCAAGCCCCTCGGGCGTGGTATGATACATTGAAGGAATTCTTCGTGAAGAATGGCTTCACACCCGGTTCACTCGACCCTACTCTTTTTACTAAATCATATGATGGTGAACTGTTTGTGTGCCAAATATATGTTGATGATATTATCTTTGGCTGTACTAACCAACGTTATAGTGATGAATTTGCCTATATGATGAGTGAAGACTATCAAATGTCTATGATGGGAGAGTTGAAATTCTTCTTAGGTCTTCAAATTCGTCAGCAGCGCAATGGCATATTCACATCTCAGGAGAAATACCTCAAAGATGTACTGAGGAAATTCGGCATGCAAGATTGCAAAGGCATTAAAATTCCTATGCCCACAAATGGCCATCTATGCACTGATGAAAATGGTATTGACTTCGATCACAAGGTATACCGCTCCATGATTGGTTCCTTATTGTACTTATGTGCATCTAGGCCAGATATAATGCTTAGTGTTTGCATGTGTGCCCGATTTCAAGCTGCACCGAAGGAATCACACCATAAGGCTGTAAAGCATATTCTTCGATATCTAGCTCACACACCAACACTAGGATTATGGTACCCCAAGGGCTCTGTTTTTGATCTCATTGGATATTCTGACTCTGACTATGCTGGTGATCGTGTGGACCGCAAGTCAACATCTGGCACTTGTCATTTCCTCGGACGATCTTTGGTCTGTTGGTCCTCGAAGAAA
>NW_025267279.1:0-1483 GCF_018294505.1 Triticum aestivum | reverse complement strand
TATCATTTTGGGTATGGACTGGATGTCAGCTCATCAAGCCAAAATTGATTGCTTCTCTAGAACTGTTCAACTCACCCATCCTTCGGGGAAGATAGTCAATGTCTTGACCCGAATAGCCAAGCGACAATTATATTCTCTTAACGCCAGCCCTTTGCCAGACCTTGAGGACGTTCCGGTAGTCCGTGACTTTCCGGATGTCTTCCCAGAGGAATTGCCAGGTGTTCCACCTGACAGGGATGTTGAGTTCGTAATAGACCTCATTCCAGGAACCGTTCCGATTGCTAGAAGACCCTATAAGATGGCACCCCTAGAACTAGCCGAGCTTAAGAAACAACTCGATGAGTCCTTGAAAAAGGGTTTCATCCGACCTAGCTCATCTCCGTGGGCTTGCCCCGTCCTATTCGTCAAGAAGAAGGATGGTACGGACCGGATGGTTGTAGATTACCGACCTGTCAATTTGGTCACAATCAAGAACAAATACCCGCTTCCCAGGATCAACGACCTGTATGATCAGCTCGCTGGATCCTCAATCTTCTCCAAGATGGATTTGAGGTTGGGCTACCATCAAATCAAAATCAGAAACGGGGACATTCCTAAAACGGCCTTTGTTACTCGTTATGGCCAATACGAGTACACCGTCATGTCCTTCGGTTTAACCAATGCTCCAGCCACTTTTTCTCGGTTAATGAACTCAATCTTCATGGAGTATTTGGATAAATTCGTCGTAGTTTATCTCGATGATATACTCATCTACTCCAAGAACGAGGAAGAACATGCCGAACATCTAAGGCTAGTGTTGCAGAAACTTCGAGAGCATCACCTTTATGCCAAATTTTCTAAATGTGAATTCTGGTTGCCAGAAGTGACCTATCTGGGTCATGTAATATCTGGTAAAGGTATTGTTGTTAACCCTGAACGAGTTCAAGCCGTCCTTAATTGGACTCCACCTGAATCGGTCAAGCAAGTTCGGAGTTTTCTGGGCTTAGCGAGCTATTGCCGTCGCTTTGTCGAGAACTTCTCCAAGGTTGCTAAACCTCTAACCGAACTCCTCAAGAAAGATAAGAAGTTCGAGTGGACTCCACAATGTGAGCACAGCTTTCAGGAACTGAAAAGACGCCTGACCTCTGCTCCCGTACTGGTACCGCCAGACTTCTCCAAGGACTTTGTTATCTACTGCGACGCCTCGCGACAAGGACTAGGTTGCATTCTTATGCAAGATCGACACGTAATTGCTTACGCTTCACGGCAATTGCACCCACATGAGGAGAATTATCCTACTCATGATCTAGAGCTTGCAGCCGTAGTCTATGCACTTAAGACCTGGCGACATTACCTCCTCGGTAATCGATGCGAAATATTCACTGATCACCAAAGCCTGAAGTACATTTTCACCCAACCGGATTTGAATCTCAGGCAGAGACGTTGGGTTGAATTGATCACAGACTTCGACTTAGGAATAACCTACACCCCAGGGAAAGCCAAC
>NW_025267278.1:731-1483 GCF_018294505.1 Triticum aestivum | reverse complement strand
TGATACTTTGAAAGAGATTGTCCGTTTTGTACACGAAGTGCATCCAGTTTTTGCCTTAACCCTCTCAACTTTCTTGCACATGCTATGTGGATGAAATGATGATACCATGCCAACTTTCAACCATTTCACAGTTCATTTGAAATGCTTTTCAATTTTAGGGTCTTATAGCTCAAAATAATTAGTAAATGCATGAAAAATCACAAATGAAGTCAGAAAGGATTGAAAAATGATGATGTGGCTTTGAATGGTGCATTTTGAACACACAAAAAGTGAGGAGTTCAAATAAGTTTTAAAAAATGAAATCCCTTTGTAACAGACGAGTTTCCGTATGGAATCCTGATACTTTGAAAGAGATTGTCCGTTTTGTACACGAAGTGCATCCAGTTTTTGCCTTAACCCTCTCAACTTTCTTGCACATGCTATGTGGATGAAATGATGATACCATCCCAACTTTCAACCTTTTCAGAGTTCATTTGAAATGCTTTTCAATTTTAGGGTCTTATAGCTCAAAATAATTAGGAATTGCATGAAAAATAACAAATGAAGTCAGAAAGGATTGAAAAATGATGATGTGGCTGTGAATGGTGCATTTTGAGCACACAAAAAGTCAGGAGTTCAAATAAGTTTTAAAAAATGAAATCCCTTTGTAACAGACGAGTTTCCGTATGAAATCCTGATACTTTGAAAGAGATTGTCCGTTTTGTACACGAAGTGCAACCAGTGTTTGCCGTAATCCTCTCAACTTTCTTGCA
>NW_025267278.1:0-721 GCF_018294505.1 Triticum aestivum | reverse complement strand
AAAAAATGAAATCCCTTTTTAACAGACGAGTTTCCGTTTGAAATCCTGATACTTTGAAAGAGATTGTCCGTTTTGTACACGAAGTGTATCCAGTTTTTCCGTAACCCTCTCAACATTCTTGCACATGCTATGTGGATGAAATGATGATACCATGCCAACTTTCAACCTTTTGAGAGTTCATTTGAAATGCTTTTCAATTTTAGGGTCTTATAGCTCAAAATATTTAGTAAATGCATGAAAAATTACAAATGATGTCAGAAAGGATTGAAAAATGATGACGTGGCTTTGAATGGTGCATTTTGAACACACAAAAAGTCAGGAGTTAAAATAAGTTTTAAAAAATGAAATCCCTTTTTAACAGACGAGTTTCCGTATGAAAGCCTGATACTTTGAAAGAGATTGTCCGTTTTGTACACGAAGTGCATCCTATTTTTGCCGTAAGCCTCTCAACTTTCTTGCACATGCTATGTGGATGAAATGATGATACCATGCCAACTTTCTACCTTTTGAGATTTCATTTGAAATGCTTTTCAATTTTAGGGTCTTATAGCTCAAAATAATTAGTAAATGCATGAAAAATAACAAATGAAGTCAGAATGGATAGAAAAATGATGATGTGCCTTTGAATGGTGCATTTTGAACACACAAAAACTCAGGAGTTCAAATAAGTTTCAAAAAATGAAATCCCTTTGTAACAGACGAGTTTCCGTATGAAATCCTG
>NW_025267277.1:0-1483 GCF_018294505.1 Triticum aestivum | reverse complement strand
CCACCAAATATACCGTGCAGCTACGGCAACCATTTCCTGTAAACCCAACTGTCCAAGTACCGGTGATTTTCTTTCCGGGAGTCGTAAGATTTCCTCCATCACCACAGATCTTGATCGATCACTTTTTAGGGATGTATCCACAACTTCATTCAGGCCCAATGACTCCCAGACTTTGCGAGCTCGTGTGCAAGTGAATAATAAGTGTCGGATATCTTCAGGACTCTCTCAACACAAAGGGCACTCGGGACTGACCTTAATATGTCGATTATGCAATATGCACTTCCCTGGAACCACTCCATGTGGTGCTCGCCAAACAAAAAATTTGACTTTACTCGGTACATGTAGCTTCCACAAGACATCCCAAACCGGATTCTCTCTAGATGTTTGTGGTTGCTCTCGGCCTAATCTTGCTCCAAATTGATGCTCCCATTCAATATAGTATGCAAATCTCACTGAAAAGCAAAACAACTTTGTGGCATGCCATGCTACATAGTCTTCCAACAAGTGTTCAGACAAAGGGATTTTCAGAATTCATTCCGTGTCTATTGGAACAAAGATGCTTCTGATAAGAGCTTCATCCCATGAATGGGTGGCTGGGTCAATAAGATCTTCCACTTTCTCAACAAGAGCTTGGCCCCTTCTGGTTAGAACCTTTCTTGTAGGGCTCTCTGATATCCATGGGTCATTCTAGATATTTATTTGAGATCCTGTCGTGGAATTGTCACGATAGATGTCCTTAGTGTCAGGACTTAGTCGCGAGGCCAATGCATCTATGTGGTAGCTTGAGAGGGGTTGAGCGGGACGAGAGTCGCGAGGCGGATCAATACACAAGACAAGGATTTAGACAGCTTCGGGCCCCGGGAAACATCATCCGGTAATAGCCCTACATGCTGTTTGTGGCTAGGTCTCATTATGATCATGAGGGAGTCACCGTAAACCAGCTCTCCTCTAGTTGTGTCTAGCCCTAGAGATTATTGTTTTCTTCTTCCCCTCTTTTGGGGAGCCCTATCCCTCCTTATATAAGTTGGAGGGGCGGGTTACATGTAGAGTCCATCTCGGACTAAGACTTAAACTATTCTGACTTCTCATCACGGGCTTCTCTCCATGGGCTTCTTTAACGTCTTGAGCTTCTTACAATCTGACTTACAGTCTGGCTTATCGTCTGGCTTACGATCTGGCTTACCGTCTGGCTTACCGTCTGGCTTACGATTTGGCTTACCGTCTGCCGGATTAACATTCCGGCTTACATGACTGTGCCTGTCGGCTTACATGACTGTGTCTGCCGGGTTATATGACCGTGTCTGCCGGGTTACATGACTATGTCTGCCGGCTTACAATGCTTAGCTGTTCCCGTCGGCTTATAATCTGCCGGGTCACCAATGAAACATCAAGTCCCGGCCGGGTCATATCTCCGGCCGGGTCATACCGCAGGGTATATCCCCGACATTAGCCCCAGTTTAATTTGGATTCATCCATGTTAAAC
>NW_025267276.1:0-1483 GCF_018294505.1 Triticum aestivum | reverse complement strand
GAGATCAGAAAGCAAAAATGAAAGTTTGGGAAAGTCCTTTTATTCCCTCTCATTTAACTTTCAAAAAGTTTCAAATTTCACTCAATCAATCACACAACAATTCAAACAAACAAACAAATCTATCTATTTATTATAACATTCCAAAATTTAGAATTTTGGGATGTTACAAATCTACCACCCTTAAAATGAATCTCGTCCTCGAGATTCGGAGAGGCTAGCAAGAAATAGGTTAGGGTTTGGGGGTCTTCAAAAATCCATCGATCATCTCCGGGGTCTCGGGTGCTACCACCCTTAGAAGCATCGTTACAGTTCCATCAAAACTCATATACTCCATCCTTATCGTTGACAGTGTTGGTCTTCTCAGATTGTAAGGATAAATCCTTCTCTGGGCTCTTTCGGTAGTGGCATAAGCTTTTCCTCAATTCTTTTGTCCTTTCATCTTGGTAAAGTTATTCCGAGATTGGGTCTTCATAGCCGATAGGTCTGGCGCCAATTCTAAACAACTATCGATATCTCATGGTGGTCAACGATTTATGGTTTCTCCTGCAGAAAACGGGTCTGGTTTGAACCTCACCGTATTTTCTATGGTTGGCAACAACTGCCTTGTACAAGGGGAAAAGAAATACCTATACCAGTCTAAGGTTTAAACAAGGTTTTGATCGTTGTCTCTCTACTATAGGTAAGTTACTCAGGTTTACCATCCCATATAGCAAGGCGAATAATAAGAGTAAGTCGGCATGGTGATCAATCCATCCCGCACCCAAATCATTACCTTGTACATGGTTTAGTGAATCTCGCATTCTAACACTCGGTCATCCTCACAAGCATTGCAGAATTTCTCTTGTCGACGAACCAAGTTCGGAAAAATCCATTGATTCTGCAGGCCAAACAAACATCTATCGTTCCTTAACAACTCTCTGGTTTTGCGTAAACTCCTATAGAATCGTCGGTTGATCAAATCGTAGTCTATTCCCAAAATTTCTTTCTCTAGTGGGTACTTGATCCTTATTAATTCCTGGGCCTGTGGGTTATGAGCCCACTTCAACACTTGTACCACTTTCACTCATCCTTGGAGTTACAATTGCTCCATTTTCCAACATTACACCACTTTAAATCCAATAACATTTCATTTCTTAATACCATCATATCAAAGATAAAACTTCAACTCATTTTTTTTCCAAACTCCAACCTGTGGGACACATTTCCATTTCCATTGGTCTAGTGTTCTTCATAGGGTACTATCACCCTTAAAATGAAATTCACAAATCCATCCATAGACCATATTTCTCATATCCTCGAAAATGGTCAAAATCCGTGTTCATAGAGTAACAACTCATACAATTAAACATATGAAAACATGTCACCTTAACTTTATTGATTTCATGAATCCATTACAAACTCTGAGCACCCATTACATAACTCAACTTATTGTAATCATGAAAAGAAAAATTGGTTTCTACCACTCTTATTATCCATATCAAAA
>NW_025267275.1:0-1483 GCF_018294505.1 Triticum aestivum | reverse complement strand
GGGTGGGAAAAAACAAAGGCAGCTTGGGACGAATGAAACAAACAACGTCGAGAAGAAATGAGTTGATCTTGCGGATGTTGAAAAAGATCGGATCCTCTTGAAGAGAGAACACGCCGGTTGAAAAGGATTAACAAGACAATCTCGATAAACGAGAAGGATTAGTATTCACATCGGAGTATGAAAATACCATTTGGGGAAGGTATGGAATCAACATTTGACTTCGAAGCAACTCGAATACCACAACTCAAAACCAAAACAAAGGATTGGCTTGAAGAATAAGCCGGAACAAACATATGATAGAGATTTCGTCTGAAGTTTTCGTGGTGGGGCCTACACGGGCTCGATCGTACAGCACCATCATGTACAAGGCAGTGCACATGACATACGAAGCGTCCCCGAGTCGGCATAGCCAAGGACTCTTTAAGACACAACGAGACCACTGTAAAACTGACCGTGAATAGGCGGACCACTAGATGTCGAACCCCAATTTCAAATCATACATCTGTCGGAAAGATATCCTAAGAGCTACTTGAATTCCCACATATAAACTCCCGAAATTTTCCGGTTATGCAATCAGGTGTTGGGGATACAGGAGAAGCATAATATCTCACCCAAAACTAGCAAATCCTACATCCAGCTATATCCATCCTTCAACACATTACCAAGAAACCTTCGGAAATCATCTACCTCAACCTTCGAAAAGCATCCGTTATACGAGTTATGGCAATACTCCCGAACTCCCGCCCCAGTACTGGGTGGCATCGAGGTTATCTCACCAACGAACTGCATAAAAGAGATTTTCGATGTCGGCGTACTAAACTCAGGTATTCCAGAACTGCAACGATAAAATTATGACGACAACACCTCAGAGCTCAACTCCCCGGGACACTTCCACAAAACCCCTGACAGGAGGCACCAAGACAATGTTCTCGTCATAAAACCATCGGATCGATTCCAAGATACCCGCGTGATCCTAAATTTTTTTAGTGAAATTTGAGAAGAGAAGAGTCAAAACTCTACGTCAGGATGCCTTACCAGAGCGATGAGGAGACTCGGAAGTAAAAAGAATTCCTAAACTCTCCGATATATAATTCCTAAATGACTCAAAACATTTTTCTAGACTCAACAACGGCTGCTAAAAACAATCAAGCAATGGGGCTCCTAAGGTCGGGGAAGGCTCTGATTACCAACTTGTAACGCCCTCAATGCGGCTATGTCTCCCACGTGTCGAAGCACGACTTAGAGGCATAACCGCATTGAAAGCAATGTCGCAAGTGAGGTAATCTTCACACAACCCAAGTAGTACAATAGGGGAAAAAGATACATAGTTGGCTTAAAATCGCCACTTCACACAATTACATGAATAAAGCATTACATCATCCAAATACACTCAAGGTCCGACTACGGAACCAAAATAAGAGAAGAACCCCAAATGCGACAAAGGTCCCCGATCGACCCAACTGGGCTCCACTACTGACCAACT
>NW_025267274.1:0-1483 GCF_018294505.1 Triticum aestivum | reverse complement strand
TTTATGTAATGCACCTGCTACCTTTCAAAGATGTATGACTGCTATATTCTCTGACTTTTGTGAAAAGATTGTTGAGGTTTTCATGGATGACTTTTCTGTTTATGGGAAGTCCTTTGATGATTGTTTAAGCAATCTTGAGCGAGTTTTGCAGAGATGTGAACAAACAAATCTTGTCTTGAAAATTGGGAGAAGTGCCACTTTATGGTTAATGAGGGCATTGTCTTGGGTCATAAAATCTCTGAAAAAGGTATTGAAGTGGACCAAGCTAAGGTTGATGCAATTGAGAAAATGCCATGTCCTAAGGACATCAAAGGTATTCGTAGTTTCTATAGGAGATTTATTAAAGACTTCTCTAAAATTTCTAGGCCCCTTACTAGTCTTTTGCAAAAGGATGTTCCTTTTGTTCTTGATGATGATTGTTTAGAAGCCTTTGAAACACTCAAGAAAGCCTTAATTTCTGCACCTATTGTTCAACCACCTGATTGGAACTTGCCTTTTGAAATTATGTGTGAGCTAGTGATTATGTTGTTGGTGCTGTTCTAGGACAAAGAGTTGATAAGAAATTGATTGTTATTCATTATGCTAGTCAAACTCTAGACAGTGCTCAAAGAAATTATGCTACTACTGAAAAAGAATTTTTAGCATTAGTGTTTGCTTGTGATAAATTTAGACCTTATATTGTTGATTCCAAAGTAACTTTTCACACAGACCATGCTGCTATTAAATATATTATGGAAAAGAAAGATGCTAAACCTAGACTTATTCGTTGGGTTCTCTTGTTACAAGAATTTGATTTACATATTATTGATAGAAAAGGGGCTGAGAACCCTGTAGCAGATAACTTGTTTAGGCTTGAAAATGTGCTTGATGACCCACTACCTATTGATGATTGTTTCCTGATGAGCAGTTAGCTGCAATAAATGTTGCTAATAGTACTCCTTGGTATGCTGATTATGCTAATTAGATTGTTGCTAAATATTTACCTCCTAGCTTTACATACCAACAAAAGAAAAAATTCTTTTATGATTTAAGAAATTACTTTTGGGATGACCCACATCTTTATAAAGGAGTAGATGGTATTATCAGACGTTGTGTACCTGAGCATGAACAAAGACAAATCCTACGGAAATGTCACTCCGAAGCTTATGGAGGGCATCACGCTGGAGATAGAACTGCTCACAAGGTATTGCAATCTAGATTTTATTGTCGTACTCCCTTCAAGGATGCCCGTAAGTTTGTCTCATCTTGTGATGAATGCTAAAGAATAGGTAATATTGGTAAGCGTCAAGAAATGCCTATGTATTATTCACTTGTTGTTGAACCATTTGATGTTTGGGGATTTGATTACATGGGACCTTTTCCTTCCTCTAATGGGTACACATATTTTGGTTCCTGTTGATTATGTTACTAAATGGGTAGAAGCTATTCCAACTAGTAGTGCCAATCACAACACCTCTATTAAAATGCTTAAGGAAGTTATTTT
>NW_025267273.1:0-1483 GCF_018294505.1 Triticum aestivum | reverse complement strand
AAAATAGAAAGATAAGCGATTTAGATAAGAAAGTCTCTCTTTATCACCAAAAGGGAGAAGATGGCAATACCTAGATCTATTCTTGTTTGTATGCCTAGCTAGGGGCGTTAAATGATAGCGCTTGTTGGGAGGCAACCCAATTTTATTTTTGTTTTTGCTTTTTGTTCCTGTTTAGTAATAAATAATTCATCTAGCCTCTGTTTAGATGTGGTTTTATGTTTTAATTAGTGTTTGTGCCAAGTAGAACCTTTGGGAAGACATGGGTGAAGTCTTTGCGATCTTGCTGTAAAAAACAGAAAATTTTGTGCTCACGAGATTAGCTGCCATTTTTTTAATGGAGAGTGATTTTAGGTTGATTCTTTTTGAAGATGATTAATAGACAAATTCCTCAAGTCTACCAATTTATTTCAGAATTTTTGGAGTTACAGAAGTATTCGAACATATCAGATTGCTACAGACTGTTCTGTTTTGACATATTCTGTTTTTTGTGTGTTGTTTGCTTATTTTAATGAATCTATGAGTAGTATCGGGGGGTATGAACCATAGATAAGTTGGAATACAGTATGTTTAACACCAATATAAATAAATAATGAGTTTATTACAGTACCTTAAAGTGGTTGTTTATTTTCTTATACTAACGGAGCTCATGAGATTTTCTGTTGAAGTTTTGTGTTGTGAAGTTTTCAAGTTTTTGGGTAAAGATTTGATGGATTTTGGAATAAGTAGTGGAAAGAGCCTAATACTGGGGATTCCTAAGGCATCTGTAACGCCCTGGATTCATTGCGCCAGGTGTCCGCCAGTTATTCACCGTCGTTGCCATGTCATTTCCTTGTGTGTTGCATTTTATCATGTCATCATGTGCATTGCATTGCATACGTATTCATCTCATGCATCCGAGCATTTTCCCCATTGTCCGTTTTGCAATCCGGCACTCCTATGTCCCCCCGCGTTCCCCCTTTTGTCTCTCGTTGTGAGCGGGTGCTAAACTTTCTCGGAATGGACCGAGGCTTGCCAAGCGGCCTTGGTATAGCACCGGTAGACCGCCTGTCAAGTTTCGTGCCATTTGAAGTCCGTTTGGTACTCCAACGGTTAACCGGGTAACCGTAAATCCTCTTTGTCTTGCAGCCCAACACCCCTCCAAAGTGGCCCAAAAACCCATCGAAACCCCATCCATGCCCTCCGCCGTTCGATCACGATCGTGTGGGCAAAAACCGTGCCTCATTTGGACTCTCCTAGCGCCCAGAAACTATAAATATGCCCTCTCCCCCGAAATCCCGGGTCCAAACCCTAAAAATCTTCCATCTCCGTGCCGGACATGTCCGTCCGCCGCTGGACACACGTCGCCGCCGCCCATCCACGAATCGGGGTGCGCCACGTGGTTCGCCATCGTCCCTCCGCGCCGCGGCCCGCGGGGCCCATCCAGGGCCCGCGCGAGCCCGCGCCGCCGCGCCTCCCGGCCCGCGCCCCGGGCTCCGTCCCGGCG
>NW_025267272.1:0-1483 GCF_018294505.1 Triticum aestivum | reverse complement strand
AAATTGAAAAGCATTTCAAATGAACTCTGAAAAGGTTGAAAGTTGGCATGATATCATCATTTCATCCACATAGCATGTGCAAGAAAGTTGAGAGGGTTACGGCAAAAACTGGATGCACTTCGTGTACAAAACGGACAATCTCTTTCAAAGTATCAGGATTTCATCCGGAAACTCGTCTGTTACAAAGGGATTTCATTTTTTAAAACTTATTTGAACTCCTGACTTTTTGTGTGTTCAAAATGCACCATTCAAAGCCACATCATCATTTTTCAATCCTTTCTGACTTCATTTGTTATTTCTCATGCATTTACTTATTATTTTGTGCTATAAGACTCTAAAATTGAAAAGCATTTCAAATGAACTCTGAAAAGGTTGAAAGTTGGCATGATATCATCATTTCATCAACATAGCACTTCAAAGAAAGTTGAGAGGGTTACGGCAAAAACTGGATGCACTTCGTGTACAAAAGGGACAATCTCTTTCAAAGTATCAGGATTTCATCCGGAAACTCGTGTGTTACAAAGGGATTTCATTTTTTAAACCTTATTTGAACTCCTGACTTTTTGTGTGTTCAAAATGCACCATTCAAAGCCACATCATCATTTTTCAATCCTTTGTGACTTCATTTGTTATTTTTCATGCATTTACTAATTATTTTGAGCTATAAGACCCTAAAATTGAAAAGCATTTCAAATGAACTCTGAAAAGGTTGAAAGTTGGCATGATATCATCATTTCATTCACATAGCATGTGCAAGAAAGTTGAGAGGGTTACGGAAAAAACTGGATGCACTTCGTGTACAAAACGGACAATCTCTTTCAAAGTATCAGGATTTCATCCGGAAACTCGTCTGTTACAAAGGGATTTCATTTTTTTAAACTTATTTGAACTCCTGACTTTTTGTGTGTTCAAAATGCACCATTCAAAGCCACATCATCATTTTTCAATCCTTTCTGACTTCATTTGTTATTTTTCATGCATTTACTAATTATTTTGAGCTATAAGACCCTTAAATTGAAAAGCATTTCAAATGAACTCTGAAAAGGTTGAAAGTTGGCATGATATCATCATTTCATCCACATATCATGTGCAAGAAAGTTGAGAGGGTTATGGCAAAAACTGGATGCACTTCGTGTACAAAACGGACAATCTCTTTCAAAGTATCAGGATTTCATCCGGAAACTCGTCTGTTACAAAGGGATTTCATTTTTTAAAACTTATTTGAACTCCTGACTTTTTGTGTGTTCAAAATGCACCATTCAAAGCCACATCATCATTTTTCAATCCTTTCTGACTTCATTTGTTATTTCTCATGCATTTACTTATTATTTTGTGCTATAAGACCCTAAAATTGAAAAGCATTTCAAATGAACTCTGAAAAGGTTGAAAGTTGTTATGATATCATCATTTCATCCACATAGCATGTGCAAGAAAGTTGAGAGGGTTACGGCAAAAACTGGATGCACTTCGTGTACAAAACGGA
>NW_025267271.1:0-1483 GCF_018294505.1 Triticum aestivum | reverse complement strand
GTTACAGGAACATGTATAAGTCATGAAGAAAGCAATAGCAACATACTAAACGATCAAGTGCTAGGCTAACGGAATGGGTCATGTCAATCACATTATTCTCCTAATGATGTGATCCCATTAATCAAATGACAACACATGTCTATGGTTAGGAAACATAACCATCTTTGATTAATGAGCTAGTCAAGTAGAGGCATACTAGTGACTATATGTTTGTCTATGTATTCACACATGTATCATGTTTCCGGTTAATACAATTCTAGCATGAATAATAAACATTTATCATGAAATAAGGAAATAAATAATAACTTTATTATTGCCTCTAGGGCATATTTCCTTCAGTCTCCCACTTGCACTAGAGTCAATAATCTAGTTCACATCGCTATGTGATTTAACACCAATATTCACATCTGCATGTGATTAATACCCATAGTTCACATCATCATGTGATCAACACCCAAAGGGTTAACTGGAGTCAATAATCTAGTTCACATCGCTATGTGATTAACACCCAAAAGAGTACTAATGTATGATCATGTTTTGCTCATGAGAGAAGCTTAGTCAACGGGTCTGTCATATTCAGAGCCGTATGTATTTCGCAAATATTCTATGTCCACAATGCTCTGCACGGAGCTACTCTAGCTAATTGCTCCCACTTTCAATATGTATCCAGATTGAGACTTAGAGTCATCTGGATTGGTGTAAAAGCTTGCACCGTTGTAACTTTTACGACGGGCTCTTTTATCACCTCCATAATCGAGAAACATCTCCTTAGTCCTCACTAAGGATATTCTTGACCCATGTCCAGTGATCTACTTATTAGATCAAAATTGTATTCCTTTGCCAAACACAGAGCAAGGTATACAATACGTCTGGTTCACAACATAGCATACTTTATAGAACCTATGACTGAGGCATAGGGAATGACTTTTCATTCTCTTTCTATTTTCTGCAATGGTCGGGTCTTGAGTCTTACTCAACTTCACACCTTGTAACACGGGCAAGAACTCCTTCTTTGACTGTTCCATTTTGAACTATTTCAAAAATTTATCAAGGTATGTACTCATTGAAAAATCTTATCAAGCGTCTTGATCTATCTATATAGATCTTGATGCTCAATGTGTAAGCAGCTTCACCGAGGTCTTGCTTTGAAAAACTCTTATTCAAGTATCCTTTCATGCTATCCAGAATTTCCATATCATTTCCAATTAACAATATGTCATCCACATATAATATTAGAAATGCTACAGAGCTCCCACTCACTTTCTTGTAAATACAGGCTTCTTCAAAAGTCTGTATAAAACCATATGCTTTGATCAACTCATCAAAGCGTATATTCCAACTCCGAGATGCTTGCACCAGTCCATTGATGGATTGCTGGAGCTTGCACACTTTGTTAGCATCTTTAGGATTGACAAAAACTTTCTGGTTGCATCATATACAACTCTTCTTTAATAAATCCATTAAGGAATGCAGTTTTGACATC
>NW_025267270.1:0-1483 GCF_018294505.1 Triticum aestivum | reverse complement strand
GCGTTGTACCGGGATTGCGACGAATCAAGAGTGACATGTATGAAAAATTAAGCATGGTGGCTTTGCCACAAATACGATGTCAACTACATGATCATGCAAAGCAATATGACAATGATGATGCGTGTCATAATAGATGGAACGGTGGAAAGTTGCATGGCAATATATCTCGAAGTGGCTATGGAAATGCCATAATAGGTAGGTATGGTAGCTGTTTTGAGGAAGATATAAGGAAGCTTATGTCTGATAGAGCGTATCATATCATGGGGTTTGGATGCACCGGCGAAGTTTGCACCAACTCTCAAGGTGAGAAAGGGTAATGCATGGTACCGAAGAGGCTAGAAATGATGGAAGGGTGAGAGTGCGTATAATCCATGGACTCAACATTAGTCATAAAGAACTCACATACTTATTGCAAAAATCTACAAGTCATCAAAACCAAGCACTACGCGCATGCTCCTAGGGGGATAGATTGGTAGGAAAAGACCATCGCTCGTCCCCGGCCGCCACTCATAAGGAAAGCAATCAAAGAACACCCCATGCTTCAAATTTGTCACATAACGTTTACCATACATGCATGCTATGGGACTTGCCAACTTCAACACAAGTATTCATCAATCTCACAATTACTCAACTAGCACACCTCTAATATTACCACCTTTATATCTCAAAACAACTATCAAGCATCGAACTTCTCTTAGCATTTAAAATTTATAACCAAAGTAAATTACCATGCTGTTCTAAAGGACTCTCAAAATGATATAAGTGAAGCATGAGAGATCAATTATTTCTATAAAATAGAACCACCGCCGTGCTCTAAAAGATATAAGCGAAGCACTAGAGCAAAAATTATCCAACTCAAAAGATATAAGTGAAGCACATAGAGTATTCTAATAAATTCCAATTCATGTGTGTCTCTCCAGAAAGGTGTGTACAGCAAGGATGATTGTGGTAAAAAAAGCAAAGACTCAAATCATACAAGACGCTCCAAGCAAAACACATAGCAAATAAAAATATAGCTCCAAGTAAAGTTACCGATGGACAAAGACGAAAGAGGGGATGCCTTCCGGGGCATCCCCAAGCTTAGGCTTTTGGTTATCCTTGGATTTTACCTTGGGGTGCCTTGGGCATCCCCAAGCTTAGGCTCTTTCCACTCCTTGTTCCATAATCCATCAAATCTTTACCCAAAACTTGAAAACTTCACAACACAAAACTTAAAGGAAAATCTCGTGAGCTCCGTTCGTAAAAGAAAACAAACCACCACTTCAAGGTACTGTAATGAACTCATTATTTATTTATATTGGTGTTAAACCTACTGTATTCCAACTTCTCTATGGCTCATAAACTCTATTACTAGCCATAGATTCATCAAAATAAGCAAACAACACACGAAAAACAGAATCTGTCAAAAACAGAACAGTCTGTAGTAATCTGTAGGTTTCGAATACTTATGGAACCCCAAAAATTCTAAACTAAATTGCTGGAC
>NW_025267269.1:0-1483 GCF_018294505.1 Triticum aestivum | reverse complement strand
AGGACTTGGAGCAGTGCTTATGCAGGAGGGAAGAGTTGTTTCATATGCTCCACGACAACTTAAGCCTTATGAGTTAAATTATGCCACTAATGATTTGGAGTTAGCAACCGTAGTGCATGCATTGAAGACTTGGAGACATTTTCTCATCGGAAACCATTGTGAGGTGTACACGGATCACAAGAGTTTGAAGTACATCTTCACACAGAAGGAGTTGAATCTCAGGCAAAGGAGATGGTTGGAGCTCATCAAGGATTATGATATGAGATTGCATTATCACCCCAGAAAGGCTAACGTAGTAGCCGATGCGTTGAGCCGTAAGAGCCATGTCAACACTATCATGACCGGAGAGTTACCGAAGGAGTTAGCCGAGGACCTTCGTGAGCTATGTTTAGAGATAGTTCTGAGAGGCTATGTAGCAGCATTGGAGATTCAGTCTACTTTGATGGATAAGATCAGAGAAGCTCAGAAGATTGACAAGGAGATTGCCTCCATAAAGGAGAAGATGAGCAAAGGAAAAGCTAAAGGATTTCGTGAGGATGAGCACGATACCCTATGGTTTGAAGTCCGTGTTTATGTGCCTAATGACCCGGAGATCAGGAAGTTGATTCTGCAAGAGGCCCATGATTCACCATATTCGATTCACCCAGGAAATACCAAGATGTATTTAGATTTGAAGGATACTTTCTGGTGGACCGGAATGAAGAAGGATATTGCGGAGTATGTAGTAGTTTGTGATGTATGTTAGAGAGTAAAGGCAGAGCATCAGAAGCCAGCAGGATTGTTACAGCCATTGCCAATACCTGAATGGAAGTGGGATAAGCTAGGCATGGATTTTATTACGGGATTGCCCATGACTCGTTCAGGCTAAGACTCGATTTGGGTTGTAGTCGACCGTTTGACGAAGGTAGCTCATTTCATACCAGTGAAGACCACTTACACCAGTGCTAAGTTGGCAAAGATATACATGACCAGGATCGTATGTCTGCATGGAGTTCCGAGGAGCATTGTATCAGATAGAGGAACCCAGTTTACCTCAAAGTTCTGGAATCAGTTGCACGAAACTTTGGGTACCAGGCTAGAGTTCAGTACAGCGTTTCACCCGCAGACAGATGGACAGACCGAGAGAGTCAATCAAATTTTGGAGGATATGCTGAGAGCTTGTGTGCTAGATTATGGATCTAGTTGGGACGACAATTTGCCATATGCGGAGTTCTCTTACAATAACAGTTATGAATCCAGTTTGAAGATGGCCCCTTTTGAAGCCTTGTACGGAAGGAGGTGCAGGACCCCATTGTCGTGGGATGAAGTTGGAGACCGCCAGTTGTTTGGACCGGATTTGATTAAGGAGTCGGAACATAAGGTGAAATTGATTCGCGATAGGCTCAAGGTAGCCCAGTCCAGGCAGAAGAGCTATGCAGATTCTAAACGCAAGGAGACAGTTTACAAAGTCGGAGACAGAGTTTATCTTCGAGTATCTCCACTT
>NW_025267268.1:0-1483 GCF_018294505.1 Triticum aestivum | reverse complement strand
AGATCAATAGTTTCTATAAAACAAATCCACCATCGTGCTCTAAAAGATAAAAGTGAAGTACTAGAGCAAAACTATATAACTCAAAAGATATAAGCGAAGCACATAGAGTATTCTAACAAATTCCAAATCATGTATGGCTCTCTCAAAAGGGGTGTACAGAAAGCATGATTGTGGTAAACTAAAAAGCAAAGACTCAAATCATACAAGACGCTCCAAGCAAAACACATATAATGTGGCGAATAAAAATATAGCTCCAAGTAAAGTTACCGATAGAAGTAGACGAAAGAGGGGATGCCTTCCGGGGCATCCCCAAGCTTTGGCTTTTAGGTGTCCTTAGATTATCTTGGGGGTGCCATGGGCATCCCCAAGCTTAGGCTCTTGCCACTCCTTGTTCCATAATCCATCAAATCTTTACCCAAAACTTGAAAAGTTCACAACACAAAACTTAAAGTAGAAAATCTCGTGAGCTCCGTTAGCGAAAGAAAATAAAAGACCACTTCAAGGTACTGTAATGAACTCATTCATTACTTATATTGGTGTTATACCTACTGTATTCCAACTTCTCTATGGTTTACAAAATATTTTACTAGCCATAGATTCATCAAAATAAGCAAACAACACACGAAAAACAGAATCTGTCAAAAACGGAACAGTCTGTAGTAATCTGTAGCTAGTGCAAGAACTGGAACCCCAAAAATTCTAAAATAAATTGATGGACGTGAGGAATTTATCTATTAATCATCTGCAAAAATAATTAACTAAATATCACTTTGCAAATAAAAATGACAGCAGTTCTCGTGAGCGCTAAAGTTTCTGTTTTTTACAGCAAGTTCAACAAGACTTTCCTCAAGTCTTCCCAACGGTTCTACTTGGCACAAAAACTAATTAAACACAAAAAACACAACCAAAACAGAGGCTAGATAAATTATTTATTACTAAACAGGAGCAAAAAGCAAGGAATAAAAATAAAATTGGGTTGCGTCCCAACAAGCGCTACCGTTTAACGCCCCTAGCTAGGCATAACAAGCAAGGATAGATCTAGGTATTGCCATCGTTGGTAGGCAATCCATAAGTGGCTCTCATAATAGATTCATAAGGTAATTTAATTTTCTTTCTAGGCCATGCCTTTCCTTAATGGAAATTGGAATCTAATATTTCCTTCCTTCATATCAATAATTGCACCAATCGTTCTAAGGAAAGGTCTACCAAGAATAATAGGACATGAAGGATTGCAATCTATGTCAAGAACAATAAAATCTATGGGCACATAATTCCTATTTGCAACAATAAGAACATCATTAATTCTTCCCATAGGTTTCTTAATAGTGGAATCCGCGAGGTGCAAGTTTAAAGAGCAATCATCAAAATCATGGAAACCTAACAAATCACACAAAGTCTTTGGAATCGTGGAAACACTAGCACCCAAATCACATAAAGCATAGCATTCATGATCTTTAATTTTAATTTTAATAGTTGGTTCCCA
>NW_025267267.1:0-1483 GCF_018294505.1 Triticum aestivum | reverse complement strand
TCATGCAGAGGAAATGGGTTCAACTACCGTAGCACACAGCAGTTTGAATCGCGTTGTCTTAATGCAGTAAAAGAGAGCAGGAGCGAGAACATGGGATTGTATCGATATGATCAAATGGTTGGTTGCTTGCCTGATGGTTCGATGCACTGATATGGTTCTTCGTTAGGGTAATCACGGTATTCCTCGGGGGCAGAACCTGTCGCAAAGGACATCGATACACAAGCATCACCAAACAATGTGCAACAATATGATGCATGCATGAAACATGGCAATATGAGTGTGTTGGGCTAATGCAACTAAAACCAGAAGGGTTTGAACAAATTTGAATCAAAGATTCAAATTTCAAACTCAAACATGGCCCTTTTAAGTGCTTTTCCTTGTTCTGCTTAAAACATCAATTTAACTTGTTTGATCATGCATGAAAATAGTACAGATGGATAGATTGGATTTTTCTGATCATTTTTCATATATAATTTGTCCAATTTGGAGTTACAGAATAAAAGTTATGAATTTTTGAAGTTTAAATAATATTCTGGAATTTCCTGATTTAATTTAAATCCAGAAATATAATTATTGCGCCAGCATGATGTCAGCATGACGTCAGTAGTCAACTGCGGCTGGCTGAAGTCAAACCTGACGTGTGGGGGCCACACGTCAGTGACAGGGGGGGTTAAACAGGTTTAAATTAATCCTAATTAGGGATTAGTGGCGCTGGGGCCCACTGTCAGTGTCAGGGGGGGGGGTTGACTAACAGTAGTTAGCGCTAATCTAACCACCTGGCCGACAGGGCCCACGCGTCAGTGACCCTGGGGGGTCAAACCCCAGGTCGGACAAGTCAAACCCCACCGGCGGCATGACGCCGGCGAGGTCCGAGACGGCGGCGAAAGTGCTTTTTGCCATTCCGGCAACCAAATGGACGGCGGAAGGCATCTACGTGTTGCTGAGGTTGAGCCGCGACTATTGGTGGTGGTGGTTGGGCTCGGGGTGGCCGGAGTTGACGGCGGCGAGCTCGGCTGCGGCGGCCGGAGTTCGGGTGCGGTCGGGATCGATGTTGCAGAGGGTTTGGGGAGGCGTTAGTGTGTGCTGCGTGATCCTAGTGAGGTGTAGAGCACGATAGTGTGCTCGGTTGGGTGCTACGGTGACCGTGGCCACGATGGCGACATCGCCGGCGGCGTGGAGCTCTCGGCCAAGGTGGGGCTAGGGCCTAGAGGTCGGGAGAGACCAGGGAAGAAGGGGGAAACGATCCGGGGGCTCACCGCGGTTGCAGTGGGCGTCGAAGCGGGCTTGGGGACGCGCCGGAGACGACGAATTCGACGGCGACGATGACCGGAGCCCGAAGAAGGGAACGGCGACGTGGCGGCGATGCCGGGCTTCCGGGGAGCTGTGGAGCGGTGGGGAGGAAGAGGGGGTTGTGGCGGAGCTTCTGAGCTAGTCGGGGGAGCGAGGGGTGGCCGGAGATGGCTGCTATGGCGAACGGCGGCGA
>NW_025267266.1:0-1483 GCF_018294505.1 Triticum aestivum | reverse complement strand
CTTTGAATGGTGCATTTTGAACACACAAAAAGTCAGGAGTTCAAATAAGTTTAAAAAATGAAATCCCTTTGTAACAGACGAGTTTCCGGATGAAATCCTGATACTTTGAAAGAGATTGTCCGTTTTGTACACGAAGTGCATCCAGTTTTTGCCGTAACCCTCTCAACTTTCTTGCACATGCTATGTGGATGAAATGATGATATCATGCCAACTTTCAACCTTTTCAGAGTTCATTTGAAATGCTTTTCAATTTTAGGGTCTTATAGCTCAAAATAATTAGTAAATGCATAAAAATAACAAATGAAGTGAGAAATGATTGAAAAATGATGATGTGGCTTTGAATGGTGCATTTTGAACACACAAAAGTCAGGATTTTAAATAAGTTTTAAAAAATGAAATCCCTTTGTAACAGACGAGTTTCTGGATGAAATCCTGATACTTTGAAAGAGATTGTCCGTTTTGTACACGAAGTGCATCCAGTTTTTGCCGTAACCCTCTCAACTTTCTTGCACATGCTATGTGGATGAAATGATGATATCATGCCAACTTTCAACCTTTTCAGAGTTCATTTGAAATGCTTTTCAATTTTAGGGTCTTATAGCTCAAAATAATTAGTAAATGCATGAAAAATAACAAATGAAGTGAGAAAGGATTGAAAAATGATGATGTTGCTTTGAATGGTGCATTTTGAACACACAAAAACTCAGGATTTCAAATAAGTTTAAAAAAATGAAATCCCTTTGTAACAGACGAGTTTCCGGATGAAATCCTGATACTTTGAAAGAGATTGTCCGTTTTGTACACGAAGTGCATCCAGTTTTTGCCGTAACCCTCTCAACTTTCTTGCACATGCTATGTGGATGAAATGATGATATCATTCCAACTTTCAACCTTTTCAGAGTTCATTTGAAATGCTTTTCAATTTTAGGGTCTTATAGCTCAAAATAATTAGTAAATGCATGAGAAATAACAAATGAAGTGAGAAAGGATTGAAAAATGATGATGTGGATTTGAATGGTGCATTTTGAACACACAAAAAGTCAGGAATTCAAATAAGTTTTAAAAAATGAAATCCCTTTGTAACAGACGAGTTTCCGGATGAAATCCTGATACTTTGAAAGAGATTGTCCGTTTTGTACACGAAGTGCATCCAGTTTCTGCCGTAACCCTCTCAACTTTCTTGCACATGCTATGTGGATGAAATGATGATATCATTCCAACTTTCAACCTTTTCAGAGTTCATTTGAAATGCTTTTCAATTTTTGGGTCTTATAGCTCAAAATAATTAGTAAATGCATGAAAAATAACAAATGAAGTGAGAAAGGATTGAAAAATGATGATGTGGCTTTGAATGGTGCATTTTGAACACACAAAAAGTCAGGATTTTAAATAAGTTTTAAAAAATGAAATCCCTTTGTAACAGACGAGTTTCTGGATGAAATCCTGATACTTTGAAAGGGATTGTCCGTTTTGTACACGAAGT
>NW_025267265.1:0-1483 GCF_018294505.1 Triticum aestivum | reverse complement strand
TATACAAAAAATGCAAGAATCGGACAAAAGTGTAAGTGTTGATGACCGAAACGTAAACTCACCCCGCGGTTCGTTAATCGTTGAAATCACTTCGATGCCCCAAAACAGTGCGTAATACTCCACGAAACGGGCCAGAATCGGCCGAAACTGCGAGTGTTGATGAGCGACACATAAATGCACCCCGTTGTTCGTCAATCATGGAAATCACGCCGAGACCCAAAAACAGAGTAATAGTCCAAGAAACGGGCCAGAATCGGCCAAAACTGTGAGTGTGGATGACCGACACGTAAATGCACCCCGTGGTTCGTTAATCGTGGAAATCACTCCGGGGGCCCAAAAAAGAGAGTAATAATCCATGATACGGGCCAGAATCAGCCAAAACTATGAGTATTGATGACCGACACGTTAGTATGCCATGGGGTTCAACAACTATGGAAATCACTTCGGGACCTGAAAACAGTGAGTAATAGTCCACAAAACACGTTAGAATTGGCCAAAATTGTGAGTGCTGCTGACCGACACGTAAACACAACCCGGGGTTCATAAATCATGGAAATCATTTCGGGACCCCAATAACTAAGTAATAGTCCAAGAAACGGGCCAGAATCGGCCCAAACTGTGACTGTTGATGACCTATACTTAACCGCACCTTGGGGTTCAACAACCATGGAAATCGCTTTGGGGCCCCAAAACGGTGAGTAACAGTCCACGACACGGGTCAGAATCGACAAAAACCATGAGTGTTGATAACCAACCCGTAAGCGCATCCAAGGGTTCGTTAATCGTGGAAATCACTCCGGGGACCCAAAAAAGTGAGTAATAGTCCACGAAACGGGCCAGAATCGGCCAAAACTGTGAGTGTTGATGACCGACACGTAAACGCACGCCGGGGTTCGTTAATCATGGAAATCACTCCGGGACCCCAAAACAGTGAGTAATAGTATACAAAAAATGCGAGAATCGGACAAAAGTATAAGTGTTGATGACCAAAACGTAAACTCTCCCCGCGGTTCGTTAATCGTTGAAATCACTTCGATGCCCCAAAACAGTGCGTAATACTCCACGAAACGGGCCAGAATCGGCCAAAACTGCGAGTGTTGATGAGCGACACATAAATGCACCCCGGTGTTCGTCAATCATGGAAATCACGCCGAGACCCAAAAACAGAGTAATAGTCCAAGAAACGCGCCAGAATCGGCCAAAACTGTGAGTGTTGATGACCGACACGTAAATGCACCCCGTGGTTCGTTAACCGTGGAAATCACTCCGGGGGCCCAAAAAAGTGAGTAATAGTCCATTATACGGGCCAGAATCAGCCAAAACTATGAGTTTTGATGACCGACACGTAAGCGTGCCTTGGGGTTCAACAACTATGGAAATCACTTCGGGACCTGAAAACGGTGAGTAATAGTCCACAAAACACGTTAGAATTGGCCAAAATTGTGAGTGCTGCTGACCGACACGTAAACACAACCCGGGGTTC
>NW_025267264.1:0-1483 GCF_018294505.1 Triticum aestivum | reverse complement strand
GTACACGGACCCGTGAACGGGCTGTACGTGGACACGAGGAAAAAATGGCCGACGCCCGTCGTGGACGGAACCGGACGCGCGCCATGGAAAACTGGGCAAAAACACGTACGAGGCACACAGACGTACACGGACCCGTGAACGGGCGGTACGTGGACACGGGAAAAAAGTGGCCGACGCCCGTCGTGGACGGAACCGGACGCGCGTCATGGAAAACTGGGCAAAACCACGTACGACGCACACGCACGTACACGGACCGTTACACGGACCCGTGAACGGGCTGTACGTGGACACGGGAAAAAAGTGGCCGACGCCCGTCGTGGACGGAACCGGACGCGCGCCATGGAAAACTGGGCAAAACCACGTACGAGGCACACACACGTACACGGACCCGTGAACGGGCTGTACGTGGACACGGGGAAAAAGGGGCCGACCCCCGTCGTGGACGGAACGTGACGTGCGCACATGGAAACCTGGGCAAAACCACGTACGAGGCACACACATACACGGACCCGTGAACGGGCTGTACGTGGACACGGGAAAAAAGTGGCCGACGCCCGTCGTGGACGGAACCGGACGCGCGCCATGGAAAACTGGGCAAAACCACGTACGAGGCACACACACGTACACGGACCCGTGAACGGGCGGTACGTGGACACGGGAAAAAAGTGGGCGACGCCCGTCGTGGACGGAACCGGACGCACGCCATGGAAAACTGGGCAAAAACACGTACGACGCACACACACGTACACGGACCCGTGAACGGGCTGCACGTGCACGGACCGTTACACGTACACGGACCCGTTTACGGGCGGTACGTGGACACGCACGTACACGGACACGTGAACGGGTACGAGAGGTCCGGGAGAAAAAAAGGCCCATACGCCATGGAAACCGGGTCAAAACTAGCTAATGATGGTCAAGAAACGGTGCCATGGCAGCGAAAACATGTCTCATGGCAGAAAAACGCTGCCACGGCGGCGTTTCAAAACAGTGTACCCCTCCTTCACAAACTGAGGGGCAGGGGTCCCAATGGGGGCTAAAACCCTCGGGTATAGTAGGGAGGAGGGGTCCTTCCTGGTGGGCGTACGGAACACGGTTGGTTTTTCTTAGGAAAAACACCCGTTTTCTCGTACGCCCATCCTTTCCCAACGTTGCCTCGGATGTCCCGTCGTTATGCCATCACGAAGGTGCTGGCCCGGTCCCATGTACGTCTCGTGAGAAATCCTGACCCTACAGCCGAACGTGGCTCGGGAAACAGGAAAGTACCCCGTTACGTACACGTTCCGACCGACGGTAAACAGTCGCAACGGTGTGCCTCGAATGTCGCCTCCGGAAAACCGTTGCCCCCCGGGGGCAACGTCATCGCTGTCCCGGTCCCCTGTACGTCTCAAGTGAAATTCTGACCCAACAGCCGAATGCGGCTCGGGAAACAGGAAAGTAGCCCGTTTCGTGCACGTTAAGACCGTCGGACAACGTTGCACCG
>NW_025267263.1:0-1483 GCF_018294505.1 Triticum aestivum | reverse complement strand
CTAATTTGAGCCGTCCTTGCGTTTAGCGGGAGTGTACCAAATCAGAAGTGAATTTTTATTATGTTTGAGATTTTTTGTACTTCCGGTGAACTTTTATAATAGATCTGATCATTTTTGGAAGAAAGAAAAATTAGCCGTGCACATTTTCTTGCTTTATACTAACAGTTTTGCTAGGTCTCAGTCGACTTAGACTTCGTTATGTCTCGGTCGATGTTATATTCCATTGATCTTGCATTAAGATTCGTACAAAAATTTTCTTTCAGTTTTTTCTTTTTCTTCTCATATACTATATCACTTGAGTGAGACTTGGTTAAGTCTCAGTCGACTGAGACCTAGACACACCCTTATACTAATACATTTGATGTATCTACCACGATTTTTTGATAGAATGAGAAGTCATGCGTTTTGTCGTTCTCCTATGAAAATGTAAGCCAAACTTGTAATACATCGGCCAAACTATATATGGGAGAGTACTGCACGCTGATCCGGCCAATTTCGATCAGGCAGCAGCGTACTACTCCAGCTCTAAGCGTGTGCGACGGTATATGCATGTGGACAGCGCACTTTGCCTCACCATCGGGGAAACAAGAATTTTTTTTTTGGAGAAGAAGAAGAAGAAGAAGAAGATACGCAGAGAGGAGAACAAGCACCGTCGTCGGATACAAACATCCATGGACTCCCAGTCAATACGTACGTACGACTACCGCGTATGAACGCGCGCGGATCCATCGACGAAAAGTATGGAATCCGCTCGTATGCCCGTCTTGCTCGCCATGCGCGCGCGTATAAATAGAAGCGCGGGCAGCATGGTTGCTACGTGCTTAAGTAGCTCGCTCGTAAACCATTGCATTGCCAGAAGAAGCAAGCAAACTAGCTAGCTAGCTAGAAAAATGGCGCCGATTCACAGTAACAGCTCTCGCCGCCTCGACGGCACGGTGCTTGCGCTTCTGCTCGTGCTCGTGGCCGCTACTGCCTTTGTCGGCGCTGCCGCAGCGCGAGGGGACGCGCTGGCCGCCCGGCACGAGCGGTGGATGGCCAAGTACGGGCGCGCGTACACGGACGCTGCCGAGAAATTGCACCGGCAGGAGGTGTTCGCGGCCAACGCGCGCCACGTAGACGCTGTCAACCGGGCGGGCAACCGGACGTACACCCTCGGGCTCAACCAGTTCTCCGACCTCACCAACGAAGAGTTCGTGGAGAAGCACCTCGGGTACCGTCACCAGCCGGGCGGGCTCCGTCCCGAGGACACGCCGGTGGCCGCGGTGAACATGTCCAAGGCTCAGTTCCAGTCCACGCCGGACAGCTTGGACTGGAGGGCCCAGGGCGCCGTCACCCAAGTCAAGAACCAAGCCCCATGTGGTAAGGATCTGCAGGCCAAAGTTGGCAAATGAATAAATGTTGACACGTACGTAAAAACAACGTTGCGTCTGTGTAGGGAGTTGCTGGGCGTTCGCGGCGGTGGCGGCGACCGAGGGGCTCGTAC
>NW_025267262.1:0-1483 GCF_018294505.1 Triticum aestivum | reverse complement strand
ACTTTGATGGATTTGCCCGATGATCGGCAAGCCATAGAAAATAAATGGATCTTCAAGAGGAAGACAGACGCTGATAGTAGTGTTACTATCTACAAAGCTAGAATTGTCGCAAAAGGTTTTCGACAAGTTCAAGGTGTTGACTACGATGAGATTTTCTCACTCGTATCTATGCTTAAGTCTGTCCGAATCATGTTAGCAATTGCTGCATTTTATGAAATCTGGCAAATGGATAAACAAAACTGCATTCCTTAATGGATTTACTAAAGAAGAGTTGTATACGATGCAACTAGAAGGTTTTGTCGATCCTAAAGGTGTTAACTAAATATGCAAGCTCCAGCGATCCATCTATGGACTGGTGCAAGAATCTCGGAGTTGGAATATACGCTTTGATAAGTTGATCAAAGCATATAGTTTTATACAGACTTGCAGTGAAGCCTGTATTTACAAGAAAGTGACTGGGAGCACTACAGCATTTCTGATAAGTATATGTGTATGACATATTGTTGATCGGAAATAATGTAGAATTATTCTGCAAAGCATAAAGGAGTGTTTGAAAGGAGTTTTTCAAAGAAAGACTTCGGTGAAGCTGCTTACATATTGAGCTCCAAGATCTATAGAGATAGATCAAGATGCTTGATAAGTTTTTTCAATGAGTACATACCTTGACAAGATTTTGAAATAGTTCAAAATGGAGCAGTCAAAGAAAGAGTTCTTGCCTGTATTACAAGGTGTGAAGTTGAGTAAGACTCAAAGCCCGACCACGGCAGAAGATAGAAAGAGAATGAAAGTCATTCCCTATGCCTTGGCCATAGGTTCTATAAAGTATGTCATGTTGTGTACCAGATCTATTGTATACCCTGCACTAATTTGGCAAGGGAGTACAATAGTGATCTAGGAGTAGATCACTGGACAGCGGTCAGAATTATCCTTAGTGAAATAAGGATATGTTTCTCGATTATGGACGTGACAAAAAGGGTTCGTCGTAAAGGGTTACGTCGATGCAAGTTTTTGACACTGATCCAGATGATTCTAAGTCTCAATCTGGATACATATTGAAAGTGGGAGCAATTAGCTAGAGTAGCTCCGTGCAGAGCATTGTAGACACAGAATTTTGCAAAATACATGCGGATCTGAATGTAGCAGACCCATTGACTAAACTTCTCTCACAAGCAAAACATGATCACCTTTTTTGGTCTTAATCACATAGCGATATGATCTAGATTATTGAATCTAGTAAACCCTTTTGGTGCTAGTCACATGGAGATGTGAACCAATCACATAAAGATGTGAACTATTGATGTTAAATCACATGGCAATGTGATCTAGATTATTGACTCTAGTGCAAGTGGGAGACTGAAGGAAATATGCCCTAGAGGCAATAATAAAGTTATTATTTATTTCCTTATATCATGATAAATGTTTATTATTCATGCTAGAATTGTATTAACCGGAAACATAATACATGTGTGAATACATAGACAAA
>NW_025267261.1:0-1483 GCF_018294505.1 Triticum aestivum | reverse complement strand
CCGTCTCCCCCTCGACCCCTCGCTGTGCTTGCGAGCTCCGCCTCGACCCCCTCCTTCCTCCCCACCGACCCACGGCCTCCGGAAGCCCCGCAATGCCGGCGCCATCATCTTCTTCTTCCTCGGGCACCGAAGGTCGCCATCGTCGATTCGTCGCTGTCGTCGCTTCCCCGAGCCTGCTGACTGACCCCTCGAACTCGCTGTGAGCTCCTGCGCCTTCCCCCTTGCTCGCCCCCTCCGTTCTCGCCCCCTAGCCCCATCTCCCACCGCGGCCGAGAGCTTCTCGCCGCCGGCCATGGCGTGGCCGTGGCCACAGCCACCACAGCCCGTGCCTGAGTGTGTCAACGCGCTCGGTGCCCTCCCAGGAGCACGCAGATTCCACCAGCTCCTCCTCCCGAGCACCACAACGCCAAACCCGCAGGTGCCCGAACTCCGGCCGCCGCCGTCGTCACGATTGCCGTCGCCTCCGGCCACCTTAGCTTCACCCGTCCGCCCTGTTAGATGCGCGCGAGTCTGGGCATCCCGTAGAGCCCCTCCGCCGCTCTTTTGGTCATCGGAGGGCGAATCCCGACCCCCTCCGCCGTCTCGGGCTTCACCGGCGACGAGCCGCCGGCGTGTTAGCCTCGGCTGACCCGGGTTTGACCCCCCCCCTCTCTCACTGACATGAGGGCCCCACCTGCTAATTAATCTTAGTTTATTTTTCCTGTTTAGTTAACTAACCACATGGGCCCCACCCGTCAGCTTTGACCACGCTGACATGGACATTGACCGACCCCACACGTCAGTATTGACCTGCTGACGTGTCTGTTGACCCGGCCCCACCTGTCATTGGCACTATCCACCCCCAGTCACTGACCAGTGGACCCCACTGGTCAGGTTTGACCTGGAGGCGCCCTGTTGACCTGCTGACGTCAAGGTGATGTCATGCTGACGCATTAAATGATTTTCTGGAATTAAAATAAATCAGAAAATTCCAGGAAATTGTTTAAACTTCAATAAATCATAGAAAATTAACCGTAACTCCAAATGAAATAAATTATATATGAAAAATTATCAGAAAAATTCAAGGAATCCATCTGTACCATTTTCATGCATGTTAGAACAACTTATAGCTGCTGTTTAGCACAAATCAAATAAGGGCATTTAAATAATCACATATGGAGTTTGAATTTGAATTTTATATTCAAACCAACTTCATTTAATCTGTTGCTAGTTGCATTAGCCCAAAACACATTCATCTTGCCATGTCATGATCATGCATCATATTGTGCATTGCATTGATTGTGCTCCTTTCTGTGTTGCCGGTACTTGTCCCCTCTCGATAGACGTGATACCGATGATGTGATCGTTGACACTGATGAAGACTCAATGTTATCTTCAGAAGTGCCAGGCAAGCAAAACCCCCTTGTTCATTCCGATACAATCCTACTCTCTCGCTCCTGCTCTCTTTTACTGCATTAGGACAACATCGATTCATCTGTTACTT
>NW_025267260.1:0-1483 GCF_018294505.1 Triticum aestivum | reverse complement strand
GCCCTTGTTATGATTCGGATGTGGTATATTCTCTTTTAAAACTATTTGTTGCATTTCGTGTTTATGAAAAATTATGCCCATCAAGCTGACATAGATATTTGTATGTAGGAGGTAGTTGAACCGAAAATTCCAACCGACCCTATTGTCGAGAGGTTAAATTTAGTTGAAAGAGAAAATGAGGATTTGAAAGAAAAATTGAAAATAATTGAGGGGGAGAAGATGGAATTGGAGTTGCATGTTGCCGATGTCGTCGATGCTCACAAGATTAAGATGGAGAAAATGCGCTTGAAGATTAGAAAGATTAGAAAATATGCCATTCATAGTGAGGCTTGGTATCATTATGCTGTTGGATCAATTGTTACCTTAGTTGCGATCTTGATTTTATTTGTTGTTGCATTTAAATTCTTTAGCTAGAGAGTTATTTGTTTGTTGCATTTAAGTGTTGTATGAACTTTATGTATTGTATTAATTTGGTGTTTTTGGTGTTGTGTATTGAAGATGAGCCGACAATGGATGTACGATGCCCGATGCTCTCCCGAGTTCATTAATGGCGTGCATACTTTTCTACTTGCGGCTGAGGCAAACAAGCGGGCGGATGGTTTTATGCCTTATCCATGTGCTGGATGTAAGAATGGTCACATTTACTCTACGTCAAGAGCCATTCACGTCCACCTGTTTGAGTCCGGTTTCATGCCCCACTATAATGTTTGGACCAAGCATGGAGAAAGAGGGGTTATGATGGAAGACAATGAAGAAGAAGAGGACGACGACAGCCTGGCCATGGGTTCCCTGAATACGATGATACAACAATGAGGGAAGAAGCTGAGCCGGTAATGCGGGAAGAAGCTAAGCCGGCAATGCGGGAAGAAGCTGAAGAAGAGGCATCAGATGAGCCCGTTGATGATCTAGGTCGGGCCATTGCCGATGCAAAGAGAAACTGCGCAAATAATTTGGAGAAGAAGAAGTTGCAGCGCATGTTAGAGGATCACAAAAAATTGTTGCATCCGAATTGCGTAGGTGACAAGAAAAAGCTGGGCACCACACTGGAATTGCTACAATGGAAGGCAGAGAATGGTGTATCTGACAAGGGATTTGGAAAGTTGTTGGTAATGATAAAGAATATGCTTCCAAAGGACAACGAATTGCCCAAGAGTACGTACGAAGCAAAGAAGGTTGTCTGCCCTCTAGGGTTAGAGGTGCAGAAGATACATGCATGCCCTAATGATTGCATCCTCTACCGCGGTGAGTACGTGGATTTGAATGCTTGCCCAGTATGTGGTGCATTGCGCTATAAGATCAGCCGCGATGACCCTGGTGATGTCGAGGGCGAGCGCCCCAGGAAGAAGATTCCTGCCAAGGTGATGTGGTATGCTCCTATAATACCACGGTTGAAACGTTTGTTCCAAAACAAAGAGCATGCCAAGGCGATGCGATGGCACAGAGAAGACCGTAAGAAAGATGGAAAGTTGAGAGTACCCGCTGA
>NW_025267259.1:0-1483 GCF_018294505.1 Triticum aestivum | reverse complement strand
CCCTTGATGCTGGCCTCCCACGGTGGCATTAATCGCTGGCTCATTTAAAACACGAGTTCGTGGATTTTGTGATAAAAGTGAGGGTTGAGAGTGAGCGGGATGGGGGTAAAGTTGGTATGTTCAGTCATGGATATCTAAGTGGAATAATTTCCCTACATTAAAAATGTGGGGAATTTCCTTTCACTAGGGATGGATTTGCAGAAAATTGTATGAGAGGGCGGTTCATTTATTTTCATCAAGTCATACAATTTTTTCGCAAGGATAGGAGGGTAAATGCCTCGGTTGGTTGATTCAAGAGTTAATAATGGACACGGTGGCGTATCAGTTGCATGCCCAACAAAAGAAATTATATTTTTGTTTCGCGGTCATGCACGAGATTCAACTATATGTTACAATGTGGCAATTGCTCAGGAGATATGGGGTCTGCCTTCTTGGATCGAAGGGCGTCCTGAGTGACACATGCCTCGTCCCCCTTGATGGCATTGGCGAATCAACACAGACACGGGGGTAGGATGAGGGCGAGCGGGGTGATTGGCGGGGGACTTCTCCTAGGTCGTCACTGTGGATGTACAGTGTGAAGGAGAAAATGTGCCATGACGAAAGCGAGGTGGGCTTCATCCGATTTTAAAAGAGAGGGCTCCAGCAAGAAATATCCCGCTACAATGGGAAAACAAGCGGGAAGGGGAGGGTCTGGGAGGAGAAGGGAATGGTGTGTCCTAGGGTGGATTTGTTGTGTTGGGACCGCGTGTTGGAGATAACATGACGGATAGTTCGGACAACCACATTTCTCCTCCATATATGGACTTGATTTGGGAGCCCGGACTGTTCAGACGGTTGGATTTCGGGGAGCGGGGCACTCGTTTATGTCTGAATATGTTTGCACTTATGACTTATGAGAGAGAAATGATCTTCGATCTTGGAGACGACTGTAAACATTTGTATGATTCATTTGTATGCACTGTAGTCCATAGTAATGCAAGGCGTTCTACTAGTATCTATTGGAGGAGTTGATCTTACGGCTAGCATCGAACAGGGAGTATATGAACTAATTGTTGCCGCCGAGACCAATGCCTCCAAGAGCTAGCTATTTTGCGTACACAGATGGCCGGCAAGCTGCCGCGACATGAGCTTCCAAGGCTCTCTTCCTGTTACACAATTGCAGAACTCCAGATCGACGCTGTTTACCCTGTGGATGAGACGGTGAAGATCTAGGCCCTGCAAGCTTTTTCACACGTTGCGCAGAAATTTGTTCCTCATATAGTTACTATTTGATGAATTTTTTTATCATTATTAATAATTTTATGTTACTATTATTCATTCATTTTTTTCTAAAGCTGACATAATCTATTTTTAATATTTGAGGAGCTTTAAGTCCAGGTTATACACGTCTACACTACATTTGACAAGTCGAAGTTTGTTCTTGCAGCAATTAAGTGCCTCGGAGCTCTTCAAGATTGGTGCAAACAAATATTAAAAGAGCATA
>NW_025267258.1:0-1483 GCF_018294505.1 Triticum aestivum | reverse complement strand
GACTCCGGTACTCAAAGCGTGACATTTCCCCGAAGGGACAGACACAGGAACGAAGAAGGACACATGCCGGCCAGCCTAAGTGTTCCAGAGCAGTAGCAAGCTACCATGGCTCAGCGGTAACACTAGGAGACATTTCCCGGTAAGAGAGGCTACTAAAGATAAACAACTAGATAGTCAGATCCCACACATACCAAGCATTTCAATCATACACACAATATGCTCGATATGTGCAAATACAACGAAGCATCACAACATGACTCTATGACACAAGTACTTTATTTAAGGCTCAGGGAGCCATACATAACATACACAAAGGTACGGGTCTCGCGACCCAACATACAAGTCATACAATCATACAAGCCAGCAGCGGAAATAACTTGTCTGAGTACAGACAACTAGTAAAATAAAAGAGGCTTGGAAAGCCTAGCTATACTACGTGGTCCTCCACAAGCTTAGGGTCACCACCTGGGTCTTTAGCCTACTCGTTGATGTCAACGTCTACATAGAACCCATCAGAAGGGGTTGCAGCGTCTTCTGTAAAAATGTAGATTATAGCAACATGAGTACAAAGGTACTCAGCAAGACTTACATCAGATCCTACATACATGCATAGTATCAAGAAGGGTTGGTGGAGTTATTGCAGCAAGCCAGCTTTGACTCTTGGCTAGACTATTCTATGATACTTCAACTTGAAATAGTTTTGCGCACACGAGTCCACTACTCACCACTTCAATACACTACCGAGGATCCACCTCCGTCTTCCTACGGGAGAGCCATCCTCGGCACTCACACTTATCTTGAGGCTTTTAGTAGTTTCCATTTACTTGTCTATGAACTGTATAGGCAACCAAGTAGTCCTTTACCGCGGACGCGGCTATTCGAATAGATCATGTTAACCCTGCAGGGGTGTACTTCTTCATACATGTTTCCACCACTTAGCGTCTGCACACGACATGTGCTCGGCAGACTTCAAGCGAAAGCCGACGTGGGTGTAGACCACGACCTACCTAAACACTTAATCCTCTAGTCCAGGTTTATCGCCTATTCAGGTTCCATCCGCAGGGAGTCCGGCCGAGGTTTCCCATACGGCCCCGAACGATGTGAACAGGGTTCCTGAGATACCTAACGGGTATTCGGTACACCGTGCCACGTACCTACCGCATCACAGCCCACCCCTACGGTCAGCGCTGTCCACGGCCTCCAGTAGGCTACAAACACCAGAAACTACTTGCAACTCCTGGACAGAGAGCTAGGGTGAATAAGAAGTCGAGCGGGGTCATATTTCAGGGCCCAATGTATGGTAGTAGCTGATTCTTAAATCACACATACAGATCTCAGTGCTTAAGGTCGGTCTCAATGAAACAACCCACCATGTACTCCTACATGGCCTCTCATTGATACCTTTACCAAATCGTGTTCACCACACCACTCTCATTACCGACATTAACATTTCACTCTAGCCCATCACCCAGATGAACCAGAC
>NW_025267257.1:0-1483 GCF_018294505.1 Triticum aestivum | reverse complement strand
ACGAGCGGGGCCCGCCTGGCAGCGGCAGTGAGAGGAGGCGAGCGAGGGCGGCGCGGAGCGGTCGACCGGTGCGGGGGGTTTCTGGCGCGCGGCTCTGGGGCTGGCCTTGGGCCGAATGGCCAGTGGGCCGGTTGGGGCGCTCCTGGGCCGAACCCAGTTTCGGTCCAGGCTGCGGTGAGTGTGTTTTTTTTTTAACAGAACACTAAAGTGGTCATAATTAATTCAAAAGAATTAATAAAAACACCACAATAATTTATAAAATAACTATGCAATAAATAGAGCCTAGTGAACATTAACTTAAGCACAGAACATTTTGAAAATATTTTCCTAATGCAATTAATGCACTTTTTGCAGATAAAATAAATACCAAATAAACTCCGAAACTTCAAATAATATTCAAAATAAAATTTCCCACTCTTTTATATTTTGAGGAAGTCATCTTATCCCCTCTCATTTGTTTTTCTCGAGTGGAAAATATTATTTGAATATTTTTTTTTTAAAACTCCAAAAATGCAAAGAAATATGATATGCATTGAATGATTCTATTAACATCCGAATTTAATAAAAATTGGGATGTTACAAACCTACCCCCCTTAAGATGAATCTCGTCCTCGAGATTCGGGTTGGCCAGCAAAAAGGTGTGGATGGTCCTGCCTGAGATCTTCTTCTCTTTCCCAGGTAGCTTCCTCCTCGGTGTGGTGACTCCATTGAACTTTGCAGAACCTGATGATCTTGGTTCGAGTGATCCTCTCTACAGTCTCAAGAATCTTAATAGGCTTCTCCTCATAAGTCAGATCGCTCTCTAACTGAATTGCCTCGAGTGGCACTGTATCCCTCAAAGGAATATCCGCCATCTCTGCACGACACTTCTTCAGCTGGGAAACATGGAACACATCATGAACTCCTGTCAAAGCCTCTGGTAGTTCCAACTGGTATGCAACCTCTCCTCTGCGTTCCAGAACTCTATATGGTCCCACAAATCGTGGTGCTAACTTTCCTTTGACTCCAAATCTCTTAATACCTCGAAGTGGAGACACTCGAAGGTATGCTCTATCTCCCACTTCATAGATCACTTCCTTGCGTTTAGCATCAGCATAGCTTTTCTGCCTTGACTGGGCTATCTTAAGTCTGTCACGAATCAACTTGACCTTCTCCTCTGAATCCCTGATCAAATCAGGTCCAAATAATTTGCGATCTCCAACTCCATTCCACATCAAAGGTGTCCTGCATTTCCTGCCATACAATGCCTCGAAAGGGGCCATCTGCAAACTGGCTTGGTAGCTGTTGTTATACGAGAACTCTGCGTAGGGTAAGTTATCATCCCAACTAGACCCATAGTCTAGCGCACAAGCTCTCAGCATGTCCTCCAGAATCTGATTGACTCTCTCTGTCTGCCCATCAGTCTGTGGATGGAAGGCTGTACTAAACTCTAGCCTGGTACCCAAAGTTTCATGCAACTGATTCCAAAACTTTGAGGTAAACT
>NW_025267256.1:0-1483 GCF_018294505.1 Triticum aestivum | reverse complement strand
AAGCCCTGCATCGCCGCCACGTCGCCGTTCCCCTCTTCGGACTCCGACCACCGTCGCCGTCAAATTCGTCGTCTCCGGCGCGTCCCCGAGCCCGCTTCGACGCCCACTGCAACCGCGGTGAGCCCCCGGAGCGTTTCCCCCTTCTTCCCTGGTCTCTCCCGACCTCTAGGCCCTAGCTCCACCTCGACCGAGAGCTCCACGCCGCCGGCGATGTCGCCGCCGTGGCCACGGTCGCCGTAGCGCCCAACCGAGCACACCATCGTGCTCCACACATCACCAGGAGCACGTAGAACGCACCAACGCCTCCCTAAACCCCCTGCAACACTGATCCCGACCGCACCCGAACTCCGGCCGCCGCAGCCGAGCTCGCCGCCGTCAACTCCGGCCACCCCGAGCCCAACCACCACCACCAATAGACGCGGCTCAACCTCAGCAACACGTAGATGCCTTCCGCCGTCCATTTGGTCGCCGGAAAGGCAAAAAGCACTCTCGCCGCCGTCTCGGATCTCGCCGGCGTCATGTCGCCGGTGGGGTTTGACTTGACCGACCTGGGGTTTGACCCCCCAGGGTCACTGACGCGTGGGCCCTGTCGGCCAGATGGTTAGGTTAGCGCTAACTACTGTTAGTCAACCCCCCTGACACTGACAGTGGGCCCCAGCGCCACTAATTAGTAATTAGAATTAATTTAAATCTGTTTAACCCCCCTGTCACTGACGTGTGGCCCCCACACGTCAGGTTTGACTTCAGCCAGCCGCAGTTGACCTGCTGACGTCACACCGACGTCAGGCTGACGCTGTAATTGAATTTCTGGATTTAAATTAAATCAGGAAATTCCAGAATATTAATTAAACTTCAAAAATTCATAACTTTTATTCTGTAACTCCAAATTGGACAAATTATATATGAAAAATGATCAGAAAAATCCAATCTATCCATCTGTACCATTTCCATGCATGATCAAACAAGTTAAGATGATGTTTTAATCAGAACAAGAAAAGGCACTTTAAAAGGCCATATTTGAATTTGAAATTTGAATCCTTGATTCAAATTTGTTCAAACCCTTCTGGTTTTAGTTGCATTAGCCCAACACACTCATATTGCCATGTTTCATGCATGCATCATATTGTTGCATATTGTTTGGTGATGTTTGTGTATCGATGTCCTTTGCGACAGGATCTGTCCCCGAGGAGTACCGTGATTACCCTAACGAAGAACCGTATCCGTGCAACGAACCATCAGGCAAGCAACCAACCATTTGATCATATCGATACAATCCCATGTTCTCGCTCCTGCTCTCTTTTACTGCATTAAGACAACGCGATTCAAACTGCTGTGTGTTACGGTAGTTGAACCCATTTCCTCTGCATGACCTGTCATTGCCACAGTAACTAGATGAAACCCACTAGCATGTGTAGGAGTTGATTGAGCCATATGTATGTGTTGTTCCTACCTTGCTATGCCTGCTATGCTTAGAGTCGTGTCA
>NW_025267255.1:0-1483 GCF_018294505.1 Triticum aestivum | reverse complement strand
CACCCGCCAGCCACCTTATGCAACTTGTGCATGTCAGTCGGTGGAACCGGTCTCACGTAAGAGTACGTGTAAGGTTGGTCCGGGCCGCTTCATCCCACAATACCGTTGAGCAAGAAAAGACTAGTAGAGGCAAGTAAGATGACAAAATCCACGCCCACAACAAAGTTGTGTTCTACTCGTGCAAAGAGAACTACGCATAGACCTAGCTCATGATGCCACTGTTGGGGAACGTTGCAGAAAATTAAAATTTTTCCTACGGTTTCACCAAGATCCATCTATGAGTTCATCTAAGCAACGAGTCTAGGGAGAGAGTTTGCATCTACATACCACTTGTAGATCGCGTGCGGAAGCTTGCAAGGTGATGATGTAGTCGTACTCGACGTGATCCAAATCACCGATGACCTGCGCCGAACGGACGGCACCTCCGCGTTCAACACACGTACGAAACAGCCACGTCTCCTCTTCTTGATCCAGCAAGGGAGGGAGGAGAGGTTGAGGGAGATGGCACCAACAGCAGCACGACGGCGTGGTGTTGATGGAGCTGCAGTACTCCGGCAGAGCTTCGCTAAGCACTATGGAGGTGGATGAGGTGTTGGGGAGGGAGAAGGAGGCAACCAAAGGCCAAGACGTTCAGGTATGAAGTCCCTCCTCTCCCCCACTATATATAGGGGTGCCAAGGGGGGGTGGCCGGCCCTCGGAGATCCAATCTCCTAGGGGGTGCGGCGGCCAAGGGGGGTTTTCCCTCCCCCCAAGGCACCTAGGAGGTGCCTTACCCTCCTAGGACTCTTGCCCCCTTAAACCCTAGGCGCATGGGCCTATGTGGGGCTGGTGCCCTTGGCCCATTAGGCCAAGGCGCACCCCCCTACAGCCCATGTGCCCCCCCGGGACAGGTGGACCCACCCGGTGGACCCCCGGGACCCTTCCGGTGGTCCCGGTACAATACCGATAACCCCGAAACAGGACTTCCCATATATAAATCTTTACCTCCGGACCATTCCGAAACTCCTCGTGACGTCCGGGATCTCATCCGGGACTCCGAACAACATTCGGGTTACTGCATATACATATCCCTATAACCCTAGCGTAACTGAACCTTAAGTGTGTAGACCCTACGGGTTCGGGAGACATGCAGACATGACCGAGACTCTCTCAGTCAATAACCATCAGCGGGATCTGGATACCCATGATGGCTCCCACATGCTCCTCGATGTTGTCATCGGATGAACCACTATGTCGAGGATTCGATCAAACCCTGTATGCAATTCCCTTTGTCAATCGGTACGTTACTTGCCCGAGACTCGATCGTCGGTATCCCAATACCTTGTTCAGTCTCGTTACCGGCAAGTCACTTTACTCGTACCGTAATGCATGATCCCGTGTCCAACACCTTGGTCACATTGAGCTCAATATGATGATGCATTACCGAGTGGGCCCAGAGATACCTCTCCGTCATACGGAGTGACAAATCCCAGTCTCGATCCGT
>NW_025267254.1:0-1483 GCF_018294505.1 Triticum aestivum | reverse complement strand
GTCCCGGTTCGGCTGGACCTATTGGTCCCGGTTGGTGGGACTAACCGGGACCAATGGGCCTCGCTCCTGGCCCGCCCCCTTTGGTCCCGGTTGGTGGCTTGAACCGGGACCAAAGGTTGCCCTTTAGTCCCGGTTCTGGCCACGAACCGGGACCAATTAGTTGCCTATATATACCCCTCGCCCGCGAGCAGAGCACTCCCACTGCTTTGTTTTTCGTGGCCGGCGAGGGGAGAGCTTTGTGGTGCTCTAGCTCACCTCCTATGCACAGGAGGTGTTCGATGGAATGCCCGAGCCACACTACTTAAGCTTTCTCCTCTCCAAGCATGACCTCCAAGCTCCATTTTCCTCAATATTTGTCTAGGTTTAGCGGTCCGTCACGTCCCGTCCCCGTCTTCACCGCCGTCGATCGCCCGCGCCGATCTCGTCGCCGGCACCACCGTGGTGAGCCTCTTGTTCTTATCTTCTTTCTGAAAGGAAAAAAAATTCTTACTCGTATGTTTATATAGATACTTGTATAATTTTCTTACTTTTGTTATTGCATCTTATATAGTGCGATGGTTTTGGTATCCGCCCCCGTCGGCCCTCGTCCTGTCTATGATTCGGATGTGGTATATATTATTTTTTCATAACTATTGGTTCATTTATTATTTATGACAATTATGCCGACCAAGGTGACATAGATTTTATTTATCTAGGAGGTTGTTGAACCGGAAATTCCAACCGACCCTATTGTCGAGAGGTTAAATTTAGTTGAAGAAGAAAACAATTTATTGAAGGAAAAAATTAGAAAAATTGAGGAGGAGAAGATGATATTGGAGTTGCATGTTGCGGATGTCGTCGATGATCACAAGATCAAGATGGATGCAATGCGCTTGAATATTAGAAAGATTAGAAAATATGCCATTCATACCGAGGCTTGGTATCATTATGTCGTTGGATCAGTTGTTATATTGGTTGCGATTATGATTGCATTTGTTTTCGCATTAAAATGTTTTACATAGTTTCAGTGTATGATTTAATTAATTTAGATGCTTTGCAGAGCTTTATGTTGTTAGATGAGAACTATGTATGTACTTTAGTTTTAATGTGATGATGAACTTCTATTAATTTGGTCACTTAATTATCTATTCATGATGTTCTGTAATGATTTTTGACACACTTAATTATATATAATGCACACAGATGAACCGGCAATGGATGTATGGTTCAAGACACACCTCCGAGTACATTAAGGGCGTGCATGATTTTCTCGAAGTGGCTGAGGCAAACAAGCAGAATGGTTTTATGTGTTGTCCATGCCCTATATGTGGGAATACGAAGTCTTACTCTGACCGGAAAATCCTCCACACCCACCTGCTTTGCCAGGGTTTCATGCCACACTATAATGTTTGGACGAGGCACGGAGAAATAGGGGTTATGATGGAAGATGGCGAAGAAGAAGAGTACGATGACAACTATGTGCCCCCTGAATACGGTGATGCTA
>NW_025267253.1:0-1483 GCF_018294505.1 Triticum aestivum | reverse complement strand
GTAGTTCGTTTGCTCAGAGCTTTTCTAATGTCAAGTATCACTTCCTTAGACCATGAGATTGTGCAACTCCCGGATACCGTAGGAATGCTTTGGGTGTGCCAAACGTCACAACGTAACTGGGTGGCTATAAAGGTGCACTACGGGTATCTCCGAAAGTGTCTGTTGGGTTGGCACGAATCGAGACTGGGATTTGTCAGTCCGTGTAAACGGAGAGGTATCTCTGGGCCCACTCGGTAGGACATCATCATAATGTGCACAGTGTGACCAAGGAGTTGATCACGGGATGATGTGAGTTACGGAACGAGTAAAGAGACTTGCCGGTAACGAGATTGAACAAGGTATCGGGATACCGACGATCGAATCTCGGGCAAGTAACATACCGATGGACAAAGGGAATTGAATACGGGATTGATTGAATCCCCGACATCGTGGTTCATCCGATGAGATCATCGTGGAACATGTGGGAGCCAACATGGGTATCCAGATCCCGCTGTTGGTTATTGACCGGAGAACGTCTCGGTCATGTCTGCATGGTTCCCGAACCCGTAGGGTCTACACGCTTAAGGTTCGATGACGCTAGGGTTATAGGGAAAGTATATATGTGGTTACCGAATGTTGTTCGGAGTCCCGGATGAGATCCCGGACGTCACGAGGAGTACCGGAATGGTCCGGAGGTAAAGATTTATATATGGAAAGTTGTTGTTCGGGTTCCGGGAAAAGTTCGGGTTTTTTCGGTATTGTACCGGGAAGCTTCCAGAAGGTTCCGGAGGATTCCGGAGGGGTCCGGAGGTCCGGAAAATGTTCCACCACGTCCAATACAGCAGCATGGGCTGTAAGGGGGCGCCCTAGCCTTAATGGGCCAGGGGCACCAGCCCCCCCAAGGCCCATGCGCATGGGAGAGGGGAAACCCTAAGGGGGAGGGCCTCCACTTGACTTGGGAGGCACTCCTCCCCCCTTTGGCCGCCCCCCAAGCCCCATCTAGGGCTGGCCGCACCCCTTGAGGGGGAAACCCTAGATGGGGGCGCAGCCCTCCCCCTCCCCTATATATATTGAGGTTTTGGGGCTGCCATAGACATGAGAACGTCTCCTTTTGGTGCTGCCCTACCCCTCTTCTTCCTCCTCCTCTCCCGCGGTGCTTGGCGAAGCCCTGCGGGATTGCCACGCTCCTCCACCACCACCATGCCGTCGTGTTGCTGCTGGATGGAGTCTTCCCCAACCTCTCCCTCTCTCCTTGCTGGATCAAGGCGTGGGAGACGTCACCGGGCTGCACGTGTGTTGAACGCGGAGGCACCGTTCTTTCGGTGCTTAGATCGGAATCAACCGCGATCTGAATCGCTACGAGTACGACTCCCTCATCCGCGTTCTTGCAACGCTTCCGCATCGCGATCTACAAGGGTATGTAGATTCACTCCCCTTCCCCTCGTTGCTAGATTACTCCATAGATTGATCTTGGTGATGCGTAGAAAATTTTGAATTTCTGCTA
>NW_025267252.1:0-1483 GCF_018294505.1 Triticum aestivum | reverse complement strand
GTAATGATTCTAATGTTCATGAGAATATGATGCTGCCTAAATTGGATACATTTGTTTTGCTTACAAATGAAGGGCCTAGCTTGGAGAAGGATGAACATTGGAGCAAGAACAAGCATGGAGATGATGGCATGCGCAAGGGAAACAAGAACGGAGTTACAAGTGATGATTTCAGGACTTTGAAGCCACCATAATGGGTGCATGAAGCCTTGGACGAAATATACAAGACGCCACTTCATAAATTTCGTCCCGAGGCTATTTTAGGTGCTGCGTCACCTTATTATTGGGCCAGGCCCATGTAATTTCGAAATACATAAGTATAGGCTATTTTTAGAGTCCGTATGTGTGGGGAAACAAGAGATAGGGTTGATTTCGGACCCCTCCACCAAGGGCCACGAAATTCTCCCCCTCTTCCTCCATATATACAGCCCTTAGGGCATCGTTTAGACTTTGGGGGTTTTGTTTAGATTAAAAGTTCGCCATAGCTGCAACTTCGCGTACTTCGTTTGTGTTCAACGACCAGACAAAGGCGTCACAGAACCCCACCTTGATCAATAAAGCTTTCATCTTATATTCGCAATATCCAGATTGCAATCTTAGTTTCTTGCTTGTTCTTCGTTTGCTCGCAGGAAACAGACCCTCGTGGTCAGGTTGATCGTGCTCCAGCGTGGTCAATAACCTCTCGGAGTTGGTTTAGCGATTGCTAAGGCGCGACGTCCTCGCACGTTCGTAGTCGGATCGTCAAAGTCGACTTCCACCAAAGCGAAATCCATCATCTCATCGAAAGACGGGACACCTTTGTCTCTATCAAGTGGTATCAGATTTCCAGGTTGCTCGGTGAGATTTTACAGTTTTTCGTAGTTTAGATCGAGTCTGTTCTTCATACCTATAGTCCACGAAAAAGCCAAAAAAAAATTAGGGTTAGTTCATCCCATCCGAACCAATCTGAGCCTTGCATAATCTTTTCTGTATTTGCTTTGTTGAATTTGCGGTTGCATCGTCGTGTTCAGTTGCTGGTCTTAGCGTCTAGTCTTTTAGAGTTTCGAGTTCTGTTCACAAGTTATCACGCCGTCGCCGCACCATCATCATCGCCCCTGCCATCTACCACCACCGCTCCGAATCCGTATCCATATACCACCACCAATCCGTGTCCATATACCACCACCGATCCATATCCATATACTACCACCGCTGCCATCTACCACCACCATATATCCACCACCAATCCGAGTTCCTTGCTTATTAGGTTTGTTTTCGGGATCAATCTAGATTCCGATTCGTGTTTCCTTGCCGGAGTAGGTTTCGGAAAAAAAAACGCATTTTAAGAGTCGGGTAGCCACGCTCCGTTTAGGCCCAAAATTTTTCGAAAACGCATTTTTCGAAAAAATTTCTGGCTATCCTATTTTTAGGTGTTTCTGAGTGTTTTGAGACAGGTGCCATTATAGGAAGTTTTTTTTGACCCGTTTCCAGTTTTTGGGTCCGGGCA
>NW_025267251.1:0-1483 GCF_018294505.1 Triticum aestivum | reverse complement strand
AAGTTGCAACACTTAAAACAAGGTAGTGAAACTGTAACAAAATATTATGATGATTTACAAACTACCTTGTTGCATTCCTCTTTAGAAGAAAGTGAAGATGATTTTATGGATAGATTTTGGGGAGGATTAAACCGTGATATTCAAGAGATACTAATTCATGAAGAGTGTTATCCTATGGACCATTTGTTTCATCTTGCTTGCAAAGCTGAACAGGAAATAAAACGACGTGTTGGCCACGAGGAGAACAAGCGCACGGTGCACATTCCAAGAGTTGATATGATTGTTCCTTCAACTACTAGGCATACTATGACAACCACATCCGTTGTTGTCAGGACTACATCACCTCCACCATGTGACACATCGCCCCCGAGAGTGGCTACATCATTTGAGTTGATCATAAGAGGTAATGACAAAGGTACTGATCTTCCATCTCTACATGAGAATGATGAATGCCTTGTCAATTTGAATGCACCATCTGATGAGCTACCCACTACTTTGATCACACCACCTATTTTAGAGGACTACGTTGATAATTTGACTTTGCCATGTGATCAAACAACTGAAATACCAACAATTTTGAGTGCACCCATTGAATTAACTATTGATGCAAAAGAACCAATGTTTAATCATTTTTATATGACCTCTAATCTTGGTGATGATTCTATGTTGAATGACTTATTGCATGTTTGCTTATTTAAGCATGTTGTAGCATGTAAATTTGATGCAAGTAAGGTTTATTCACCAATGTTGGGATGGTTTAATGATGAACATTGTCAATCTTTTGAAATGAATAAGAGCTTCACTTATATGTGCAAACTGAGTTGCAATATTTTCATGCCTTCTACTTCTTGTGCTAATTTTTTGGCTTTAGATTTTATGAACTATGCAAGTTACTCATCTATTCATGTGTCATATATGCAAAAATCAAGGGAAGTAAAAATGGATGACATATACATATACAACATGTACACCTTGTATTTTTTGTTAGCCACATTTCAGATTAAGCAACGCCGAGGACGGCTTTATTTTCAAGAAGGGGAGGATGATGAGGACATGACTACCTTGGATATGACCAAAAATATTGCATATATGCATATTTGTCAGGTGATTTCTAGTGCAAACTATTCAATAATCTATTTATGTTATCCAGAACAAAAATACTTCACACACTTTTGTGTTTTGTCTAATTGCAGGTGTATGGGACATTTGTACAATCCACATATGAAGATAAGGAAGAAAGAGATGTTTATTTGCTGTCCAAAAAGTTCTCTCACGTCACTTTTGGCCCAAGAGAAGATAGAGTCCAAGTCTCTCACGTTCTGGATTCAGATTCGGACTGCACAGACACACCTGACTCAAAACGCACACAAGTTTTTCATACGGACTCCGAATTGGGTGATTCTTTTTTTGTTGGAAACTAGATTTCGTGCACTTTCCAACCCAATTGGAATCACCTTCAAATTCGTCCGGAGCGTTGAGTTGT
>NW_025267250.1:820-1484 GCF_018294505.1 Triticum aestivum | reverse complement strand
TCCGAAACCATGATACTTCGAAAGAGATTGTCCAGTTTGTACACGAAGTGCATCCAGTTTTTGCCGAGACCCTCTCTACTTTTTTTCACATGCTATGCGGGTGAAATGATGATACCATGCCAAGTTTCAAGCTTTTAATAGTTCATTTGTAGTGCTTTTCAATTTCAGGGCCATTTAGCACAAAACAAATCAGTAAATGCATTAAAAATAGGAAATTATGTCAGAAAGGGTTGAAAGTTGATCACATCGTTTTGAATGGTGCCTGCTGAACGCAAAAAAAATAAGTTATTAAAATTTTGGATTGCCGGTGTAACAAATGAGTTTTCGTCCGAAACCCTGATACTTCGAAAGAGATTGTCCAGTTTATACACGAAGTGCATCCAGTTTTTGCCGTGACCCTCTCTACTTTTTTTCACATGCTATGCGGGTGAAATGATGAAACCATGCCAAGTTTCAACCTTTTAAGAGTTCATTTGTAGTGCTTTTCAATTTCAGGGCCATTTAGCTCAAAACAAATCAGTAAATGCATTAAAAATAGCAAATTACGTTAGAAAGGGATGAAAGTTGATGACGTGGCTTTGAATGGCGCCTGCTGAACGCCAAAAAAAGTCCGGAGTTGTAATAAGTTATTAAAATTTTGAATTGCCGGTGTAACAGATGAGTT
>NW_025267250.1:0-607 GCF_018294505.1 Triticum aestivum | reverse complement strand
TCAAAACAAATCAGTAAATGCATTAAAAATAGCAAATTATGTTAGAAAGGGTTGAAAGTTGATGACGTGGCTTTGAATGGCGCCTGCTGAACGCAAAAAAGTCCGGAGTTGTAATAAGTTATTAAAATTTTGAATTGCCGGTGTAACAGATGAGTTTTCGTTCGAAACCTTGATACTTCGAAAGAGATTGTCCAGTACGTACACGAAGTGCATCCAGTTTTTGCCGTGACCCTCTCTACTTTTTTGCACATGCTATGCGGGTGAAATGATGATACCATGCCAAGTTTCAACCTTTTAAGAGTTCATTTGTAGTGCTTTTCAATTTCAGGGCCATTTAGCTCAAAACAAATCAGTAAATGCATTAAAAATAGCAAATTATGTTAGAAAGGGTTGAAAGTTGATGACGTGGCTTTGAATGGCGCCTGCTGAACGCAACAAAAGTCTGGAGTTGTAATAAGTTATTAAAATTTTGAATTGCCGGTGTAACAGATGAGTTTTCGTCTGAAACCCTGATACTTCGAAAGAGATTGTACAGTTTGTACAAGAAGTGCATCGAGTTTTTGCCGTGACCCTCTCTACTTTTTTTCACATGCTATGCGGGTGAAAT
>NW_025267249.1:0-1484 GCF_018294505.1 Triticum aestivum | reverse complement strand
AAAGTTTTATTGAAGGTGAAAGAGGTTTATATGGTGGGGAGGAAGATCCACACAGAATCTGGAAACATAGCTCGGGTCTGGGTGGACTCCATAAATGGGCTGCCCCCATTTCAAGAGAAATTCCCACAACTCTTCGCAGTGTGCAATGATCCAGGGTGCACGGTGGATAAGGTGAACCTTGCTAACAATAACACTTTCTTCAGACGAGGGCTTACTGCAGAGCTGTCTTAACAATGGAAAGTGGTCCAGGCCACCATCAGTGGTCTGTCGTTGTCTAATGAAAGTGACTGTTTCCTGGGGGCTAAGTTGGCAAACTTTCAACCAAATCAGTCTATAAGTGGCTTGAGAGATCTATTAGTGGGTGCCACTATAGATGGATCTGGAAAGCTAAAATACCTCTCAAAATCAAAATCTTCCTCTAGCAAATGTCATAGGATGCAGTGCTTACTCGGTAGGTTATGCGCAGAAGGAAATGGCCTGGAAATCCCTCAAGTGGATGACCTAAGGTTTATCAATCCATGGGAGGCGTAGGATGAAGATGGTCTCTCTCAAACAACCCTGCAACCAAATAACAAAGAATCTCTTGTGTCCCCAGCACACTCAATACAATGGTAAATTGTATAGGTGCACTAGTTCGGCGAAGAGATGGTGATACAAGTGTAGTATGGATAGTAGATATGGGTTTTTGTAATCTGAAAATATAAAAACAGCAAGGTAGCAAGTAACAAAAGTGACCAAGAACGGTATTGCAATGCTTGAAAACAAGGCCTAGGGTTCATACTCTCACTAGTGCATGTTCTCTCAACAATGATAACATAACTAAATCATATGGCAATCCCTCAACGTGCGACAAAGAGTCACTCCAAAGTTCCTATCATGGAGAACATAAGATGAAATTGCTTGTAGGGTACGAAACCACCTCAAAGTTATTCTTTCTGGTCAATCCATTGAGCTATTCCTATAAGTGCCACAAATAGCCCTAGAGTTCGTAGTAAAATAACACCATATGAAAACACATCAATCAACCCTAATGTCACCTAGGTACTCCAGTGTCACCACAAGTATCCGTGTGTCAATTATACGATATGCATCAAACAACTTCAGATCCATAATATTCAATCCAACACAAAGAAACTCAAAGAGTGCCCCAAGATTCCTACCGAAGAAACAAGGACGAAAACGTGCATCAACCCTTATGCATAGATTACCCCAATGTCACCTCGGGAATTCGCGAGTTGGGTGCCAAAACATACATCAAGTGAATCAATAGAACACCCCATTGTCACCACGGGTATCCCGCGCAAGACATACATCAAGTGTTCTCAAATCCATAAAAGTATTCAATCCGATAATAGTGAAACCTCAAAGGTAAAACTCAATTCATCACAAGAAGGTAGAGGGGGAGAAACACCATATAATCCAACTCTAGTAACAAAGCTCGCGGTACATCAAGATCGTGCCAAATCAAGAACATGAGAGAGAGA
>NW_025267248.1:0-1484 GCF_018294505.1 Triticum aestivum | reverse complement strand
CCGTTGCCGAGGCCGCCCTAGTTCGGCTGATTGACTTATAATGTAGAGCAGGGCGGGAATATGTTTCATGTATCAGCCAGGCAGCGGCCGCCGAGAATCTGCTCTGACTCGGTCCATTACTCCCGGCACCGCCTGTCAAGCTGGGCACAGATGCAACCCCCGGACGGCCCGCCGTGGTCATCACCTTCCTCGTTGTCCTTCCGGACTGTGACGCCATCGATTTGACCGTACACTAATCATGCATGCAAATGTGTACTACCAAGATCAAGGACTCACAGGAAGATTCACAACACAACTCTAGACATAAATTAAAATAATACAGGCTTTATATTACAAGTCAGGGGCCTCGAGGGCTCGAATACAAGAGCTCGATCATCGACGAGTCAGCAGAAACAACAATATCTGAGTGCATACATAAGTTAAACAAATTTGCCTTAAGAAGGCTAGCACAAATTGGGATACAGATCGAAAGAGGCGCAGGCCTCATACCTGGGATCCTCCTAAACTATTCCTGGTCGTCGTCCGCGGTCTACACGTAGTAGTAGGCACCTCCAGTGTAGTAGGAGTCATCGTCGACGGTGGCGTCTGACTCCTAGACTCCATCATCTAGTCGCAACAATCGGGTATAGAAAAGGGGAAAAGGGGGAAGCAAAGCAACCGTGAGTACTTATCCAAAGTACTCGCAAGCAAGGAGCTACACTACATATGTATGCATTTGTATCAACTGGAAAAGGGCGTAGCATATGTGGACTGAACTGCAGAATGCCGGAATAAGAGGGGGATAGCTAGTCCTATCGAAGACTACGCTTCTGGCAACCTTCATCTTGCAGTATGTAGAAGAGAGTAGATGGTAAGTTCTAGTATCATCGCATAGCATAATCCTACCCGGCGATCCTCCCCTCGTCGCCCCGTGAGGGAGCGATCACCGGGTTGTATCTGGCACTTGGAAGGGTGTGTTTTATTAAGTATCCGGTTCTAGTTGTCATAAGGTAAGGTACAGCTCCAAGTCGTCATGTTACCGAAGATCAGGCTATTCGAATAGATTAACTTCCCTGCAGGGGTGCACCATATTTCCCAACACGCTCGATCCCCTTTGTCCGGACACAGTTTCCTGGGTCATACCCGGCCTCGGAAGATCAACACGTCGCAGTCTTACCTAGGCACAACAGAGAGGTGAGCACGCCGGTCTAAATCCTATGGCGCAGGGGTCTGGGTCCATCGTCCATTGCACACCTGCACGTTGCGTACGCGGCCGGTGAGGAGACCTAGCCTCCCTTATACAAGAACAGGCGTTCCAGTCCAACCGGGCACGCGCCGCTCAGTCACTGACGTCAAGAAGGCTTCGGCTGATACCACGACATCGAGTGCCCATAACTGTTCCCGCGTAGTTGGTTAGTGCGTATAGGCCAGTGGCCAGACTCAGATCAAATACCAAGATCTCGTTAAGCGTGTTATTTTAAAATAACCGCGGACGCCGACCAGGG
>NW_025267247.1:0-1484 GCF_018294505.1 Triticum aestivum | reverse complement strand
GGACTCCGCCATCTTGATTTGATGGTATCCGGAATATGCCTCGAGGAAACATAATGAGTCGTGTCCTGCAGTAGCGTCGATAATTTGATCGATGCGGGGGAGGGGGAAGGGATCCTTGGGGCAAGCCTTGTTAAGGTCCTTGAAATCGACACATAGGCGCTAGGATTTATCCTTCTTTGGTACCATCACCAGGTTTGCTAGCCAGTCCGGATGTTTTATTTCTCTAATGAATCCGGCCTCAAGCAACTTGGCTAGCTCCTCTCCCATGGCTTGTCGTTTAGGTTCGGAGAAACGCCGAAGAGTTTGCTTGACCGGCTTGAATCCCTTTAGGATGTTAAGGCTATGCTCGGCCAGCCTGCGTGGGATTCCTGGCATGTCTGAAGGATGCCAAGCGAATATGTCCCAATTCTCGCGCAAGAACTCCCATAGTGCGGCGTGTACTGTGGGGTTTAACTGTGCCCCGACGGATGCTGTTTTTGTAGGGTCCGTTGGATGGACTTGGAATTTAACTATTTCATCCGCTGGTTTAAAAGAGGTGGACTTGGATCTTTTGTCGAGTATCACGTCGTCCTGTCCACTGTGGAGCGCAGCGTAGTTAGCTCCTCGGCCGCGAGGGCTTCGGATAACGCCTCGAGGGCCAGTGCGGCTGTTTTGTTTTCGGCGCGGAGTGCTATGTCCGGATCACTAGCTAGAGTGATGATTCGATTTGGTCCGGGCATTTTGAGCTTCATGTACCCATAATGGGGTATAGCTTGGAAGATTGTGAATGCCTCCCGCCCTAGAAGGGCGTGGTATCCGCTATTGAACGGGGCCACTTGGAATGTGATTTCTTCAGACCTATAATTTTCCGGCGTGCCGAATACCACATCTTGTGTGATTTTTCCAGCACATCGTGCCTCCCGACTAGGGATGATTCCTCTGAAGGTCGTCCTGCTTTGCTCAATGCGGCTTCTGTCTATTTCCATTTTTCGAAGAGTCTCCTCATAGATGAGGTTTAATCCGCTGCCGCCGTCCATGAGCACTTTAGTAAGCCTAAAGATGTCCACAATTGGACTAAGGACCAAGGCGGCTGGTGCTTGGGCTGTTCGAAATTTAGGTTCGTCATTGGCATTGAAGGTGATAGCCGTGTCGCTCCATGGATTTACTGCTGCCATGTGGCAGACTTCGGCAAGGCTGCGGAGTGCTCGCTTACGCCTGTTATTTGAGGCGAAGGTCTCGAAGACTGTCAATACTGTATTGTTGTTCTCCACGGGATGGTGCTCTGCGGTATTGTTGATGAGGATATCCTCATTGCTCTTGGCCATCTGCCGGAGTACCCAACATGCTCTAAGCCTGTGTGTTGGTATGGTATCCGCTGTACCGTGAATTTTGCATGGCCCATTGAGTCATCCCTCCAGTACGGTTCCACGCCCTGTAGTGGGCTTTTGTTTCTTTGTAATTGGATCAGGTGACTTATGAGAGTGCACCCTTTTAGCTCGGACGAG
>NW_025267246.1:0-1484 GCF_018294505.1 Triticum aestivum | reverse complement strand
ACAACTATGGAAATCGCTTCGGGACCCCAAAACCGTGAGTAATAGTCCATGAAACCCGTCAGAATTGGCCAAAACTCTCAGTGTTGACGACGGACACATAAACGAAGCCCGGGGTTCACCGATCGTGGAAATTGCTCTAGGTCCCCAAAACGCTGAGTGATAGTGCACAAAACGGACTAGAATAGGCCGAATATGTGAGTGTTGATCACCGACACGTAAACACACCAAGGGTTCGTCAATCATCGAAATGACTCCAAGACCCCAAAATAGAGTAATAGTCCAAGAAACGGGCCAGAATTGGCCCAAACTGTGATTGTTGATGACCGACATGTAAGCGCACTTTGGAATTCGACAACCATGGAAATCGCTTTGGGACCCCAAAACGGTGAGTAATAGTCCATGAAACGGGCCAGAATCGGCCAAAACTGCGAGTGTTGATGACCAACACGTAAGGACACCTTGGGGTTCGACAACTATGGAAATCGCTTCGGGACCCCAAAACGGTGAGTAATAGTCCACGAAACCCGTCAGAATTGGCCAAAACTCTCAGTGTTGACGACGGACACATAAACGAACCCCGGGGTTCATCGATCGTGGAAATTGCTCTAGGTCCCCAAAAGGCTGAGTGATAGTGCACAAAACGGACTAGAATCGGCCGAATATGTGAGTGTTGATCACCGACACGTAAACACGCCCTGGGGTTCGTCAATCATGGAAATGACTCCGAGACCCCAAAATAGAGTAGTAGTCCAAGAAACGGGCCAGAATCGGCCCAAACTGTGATTGTTGATGACCGACACGTAAGCGCACCTTGGAGTTCGACAACCATGGAAATCGCTTCGGGACCCCAAAACGGTGAGTAATAGTCCATGAAACAGGCCAGAATCAACCAAAACTGTGAGTGTTGATGACCAACGCGTAAGCACACCTTGGAGTTCAACAACTATGGAAATCGCTTCGGGACCCCAAAACCGTGAGTAATAGTCCATGAAACCCGTCAGAATTGGCCAAAACTCTCAGTGTTGACGACGGACACATAAACGAAGCCCGGGGTTCACCGATCGTGGAAATTGCTCTAGGTCCCCAAAACGCTGAGTGATAGTGCACAAAACGGACTAGAATCGGCCGAATATGTGAGTGTTGATCACCGACACGTAAACGCACCAAGGGTTCGTAAATCATCGAAATGACTCCAAGACCCCAAAATAGAGTAATAGTCCAAGAAACGGGCCAGAATTGGCCCAAACTGTGATTGTTGATGACCGACATGTAAGCGCACTTTGGAATTCGACAACCATGGAAATCGCTTTGGGACCCCAAAACGGTGAGTAATAGTCCATGAAACGGGCCAGAATCGGCCAAAACTGCGAGTGTTGATGACCAACACGTAAGCACACCTTGGAGTTCAACAACTATGGAAATCACTTCGGGACCCCAAAACTGTGAGTAATAGTCCACGAAACATGTCAGAATTGGCCAAAACT
>NW_025267245.1:0-1484 GCF_018294505.1 Triticum aestivum | reverse complement strand
CTTTCCCCTCTCTGTCTCTTACCGATCACATAGCCAGCTCCCGAAACGAGCTCGTGCGAACCGCTCGTCTGCGTGCGACAATAGAAGCGATGGGGACGTGGCCATCTACGATGCTCCCGACCTTGCACATGCCGTCGGTGGAGGCCAAGGCGAATGCCGCACGTTTCGGTCGGCTTCATGGACGGCCTCCATCGCCAAGACGTTGTTGCTGTTAGGAACTTAGGATTCTAGATCGATTAATGATAGTAGATGGACATATGTTCAAAACCAGAGTAGCTCGGAAGCAAACATACAGGTTGATTGATTTCTCTAGGAGTAGTCCGTCAGAGTGCATGCCGCGCTGAGCACGCGATGGCCACGCAGTGCACGCTCACCACCCCTATTCCAATTTCTTTCTCTCTCTGCATGCACTAACCCCTGTAGTTAAGCCGCTCTCTACGTGTTGTACGCGCGTGCCGCGCACGCCAACCCGCACCCCAGCTGCTAGCCACCTGAGCTGCAACACCGTCCGTCGGTCCGTGGCTTTGGCTCGGTGTGGGTGCGCCTTAGAATGACGATTGTTGTAGATGACGGTCCTGTGCCATGCGCGAGTCAGGACGACGCGGTGGTGGGGGAGGCACATAGGAACCGAGCACGGCTAGTCAGCGAATCCTCCCGTTGGCCGCGGTCACGCACTGGCGTTGTCTCATGGGCACTCGCCCCTCGGCGTCCACGGGAGGGTCCGGCATCTTCCTTTCATCGCGCGCGCACGCCTTGAGCCACCGGAGCACGTGGACGCAGGGAGCCGCCACCTCGCACCGTACGGCGGCGGGCGGCCGCAATCGCAATGCGTAAGTGACCCTCCTAGGCGCGTCGCCGCGCCGCCTCCGCTTCGAGGCCCATCATCCTGGCCCTTCCCTCAAGCACCAACTTGCCCCGCCTACGGTGGCTCCTCCCGGGCGCCAAGCCTCCTCAGTTTCGCATCGCCTCGCGCCCAAGGTGGAGGTGACGACTGCTCTAGATACGCTGGCGAAGAGAGAGGGATCGAGGTAAAGGATGAATATGACAATGGGCCAACGTTCTCAGTGAGAGTAGCGACTGATCCCGGCCTGGATCTTCTTTTTCCCGGTGCAGCAAACGGATCTAAGGTCCAAATTGACCGGGATCAGCGAGTTGAGGGTACCAATTTCAGGGATTTAGACGTGGAGGTTCGTTTCCATCGCACCCTACAACCTCAGGGTTTAAAACAGACTTCACTCCTCGGTAGGATTTTTCAAACTTAGGCGAGTACTGGACTGCAGCTAAGCCCCCAAGTGGGAGGGTAGCTCATCACTCGGTAGGATTTTTCAAACTTAGGCGAGTACTGGACTGCGGCTAAGCCCCCGACTCGGAGTGTTGCTCACCACTTGGTAGGATTTTTCGAATTTAGGCGAGCACTGGACTGCAGCTAAGCCCCCGTGTGAGAGGCTTGCTCATCACTCGGTAGGATTTTTTGAACTTAGGCG
>NW_025267244.1:0-1484 GCF_018294505.1 Triticum aestivum | reverse complement strand
TTCAATATATAAAGCAGGTTTAAAACGGCCATTAAATGGTGGTATAGATACATTAACCTGATCATGTGCATTTGGATGTTTGTGCACCTCTCGTGACGGTTGTGGTATTTGCAAAGGTGGTGGCACGTCTCCCGCGATCGACAAAGCCCATGAATTGACTCTGGATCCTGTCATGATTAGTAGAACAAGAAACAAAACCCAAAAATAATGTTCCTATAACTACTAGGATGTGGTGGTAAAACGCTCACAGTAAAGCAAATATCAATGTCTTACAAGTTCTTACCATGCAGCAGGCGGTGATGGGCAACCAGCGGTGTCAAGTAACTCCGAATATTGAGTAAAGCGATTGCCAGGGAAGCGTACGTATACACGGTGTAGAAATATGTGGAGCTGGGTTGGCTATATATGGTAGCAAAAGATTAGCAATAATCAATTCAAAGATGCAATGTTGAATAAACGCTCAACGACGGTACTGTGCTGGTCCTAGGCTAGACCGAACTAGAGACGCGAGCCTAGAACACTAATGAGGTCACGTCGTAGCACAACTAGCATCAATGAAGGACACTAAGTAGCTTTGGACAACAAGATATAAGTGAAGATCACAACGGCAGTAAAGATAATGAGGTGAAACAACAGCCAAGCAGGATATATCAACAACTTTGTCTCCAACTTTCCTCTGAAAAAGTTTGTGCCGATTTTTTTGTTTTTTTTTCTTCTCTCTTTTTTTTCCTCACACTTTTTTTTCTTTCTCTCCTTTTTTTTTCTCTGACTTTTTTTCTCCTTTTTTTTCTCCTTTTTTTTCTCTCTTTTTTTCTCCCTCTTTCCAAAACAAACTAGATAAGATGCAGATTGGATCAAGTGAAGATGTGAACGATCTCAACTATTATTATGACAATGAATGATGGGTAGCACGGGGTGGAAATTGATGGATGGGTGGTGGACAGCGGAAGAGATAATGATGCAGCGGTGGCGTGACTAATGTGAACAGAACTCGAAACTCTAAACGAACTAGACACTAAGACCAGCAACTCGACACGACGATGCAACCGATAATTCAACTATGCAAGCAATGAAAAGAAAATTGCAAAGGCTCAGACTGGCTTGGACCAAGGATGAATAGATCTAACTCTTTTTTGTGTCTTCTTCTTGGACAATAGGTAAGAAAATAAATCTAATCTAGGAAAACTGGAAATTCTCACCGAGCAACCTGAAAACTGATACCACTTGATAGAGGCTAGGTGTCCCGTCTTTCGATGAGATGGTGGATTTCGCTTTGGTGGAAGTCGACTTTGACGATCCGACTACGAACGTGCGAGGACGTTGCGCCTTAGCAATCGCTAAACCAACTCTGAGAGGTTATTGACCACGCCGGAGCACGATCAACCTGACCACGAGGGTCTGTTTCCTGCGAGCAAACGAAGAACAAGCAAGAAACTAAGATTGCAATCTGGATATTGCGAATATAAGATGAAAGCTTTATTGAT
>NW_025267243.1:0-1484 GCF_018294505.1 Triticum aestivum | reverse complement strand
GTTGCGAGATCTACACCGATCACCAGAGTCTCAAGTATATCTTCACCCAACCGGATCTGAACCTTAGGCAAAGACGTTGGTTGGAGTTAATCACAGATTATGATCTAGGGATTACCTACACCCCAGGCAAAGCCAATGTCATGGCTGATGCTCTAAGTCGTAAATCCTATTGCAACAATCTCATGTTGCAGCAAGGCCAACCACTTCTCCATGAGGAATTCTGTAAGCTTAACCTTCACATTGCTCCTCGCGGATTCCTTTCTACCTTGGTGGCGAAACCTACCCTTGAGGATCAGATCATCTCTGACCAGAAGTTTGATAGGGGGGTTATTCGCATTAAGAGAAACATTAAGAAGGGAATTGGTGGATGTTTCTCTATGGATGATCGTGGTGTTGTTTTCTTTGAGAATCGCTTGGTGGTTCCCAAGAATCAACATCTGCGACAATTGATTCTTAAGGAGGCGCATGAATCCCCTCTCACGATTCATCCCGGTAGTACTAAGATGTATCAGGACCTACGCCAGAGGTTCTGGTGGACTAGGATGAAAAGAGAAATCGCTGAGTTCATTGCTAAATGTGACGTTTGTCGTCGCGTTAAGGCAGAGCATCAAAGACCTGCTGGCACCCTTCAGCCTTTAGCTATTCCTGAATGGAAATGGGATAAAGTTGGTATGGACTTCATTACCGGCTTTCCCAGGGCCAAAAGAGGGAATAACGCTATCTTCGTAGTCGTTGATCGTCTTTCCAAAGTGGCTCACTTCCTTCCTGTTCGAGAAAATATCACTGCTAGTCAGCTTGCTGACTTATATATTTCTCGAATAGTGTCACTGCATGGTGTTCCACTAGAGATCAATTCAGACCGTGGCAGCCTTTTCACTTCTCATTTCTGGGAGAGTTTCCAAACTGCCATGGGAACCCATCTTTCCTTCAGTACTGCTTTCCACCCTCAGTCGAGTGGTCAGGTGGAACGGGTCAATCAAATTCTCGAAGACATGCTCAGAGCTTGCGTTATCTCATTCGGTATGGATTGGGAGAAATGTCTTCCTTTTGCCGAGTTTGCTTATAACAATAGCTACCAATCCAGCCTCAAGAAAGCTCCTTTTGAGGTTCTCTATGGACGAAGATGTCGAACACCTTTGAACTGGTCAGAAACCGGTGAAAGACAATTCTTTGGACCGGATATGATCCAGGAGGCAGAAGAGCAAGTTCGCATCATTCGTGAGAATTTGAAAACAGCCCAGTCTCGTCAGAAGAGCCAGTACGATCGTCATCATAAGGATATGACTTATGAGATTGGCGACCAAGCTTACCTTCGGGTTACTCCTTTGAAGGGTACCCATCGTTTCGGTATCAAGGGCAAGTTGGCTCCTCGATACATTGGTCCCTTTCGCATTCTCGCTAAACGAGGAGAGGTTGCCTACCAATTGGAACTACCCCCACATCTTTCTCGAGTTCATGATGTCTTCCACGTCTCTCAACTCAGG
>NW_025267242.1:0-1484 GCF_018294505.1 Triticum aestivum | reverse complement strand
CTGCAGATCTTCATTGGATGGTTGACGCGCGTAGATTTCTGGATCAGATGGGATTCCGTCATGTGCACTTCGATTTCAGCCCGAGTGGCTTTAGGAGGGTGTGATGCGAAGCTTCGTTGTGTGTTTACATTATGGGACACGTCGGTATTTTAATTTCTATGGTAAAGACAGTGACAAAGAATGCCATGGTGGCTGAGAACTGAGGCCTTGTAATGGCGGATCGAATCTTCGTGACGATGAGGACTTAGCTTGGTGATTCGTGACTCGTTACTGTAGCATTGGCAAGTGGGGGCGGCAACACACGCGAAGTACAAAGTCTTAGCTATCACGGTAAATGGCCAAGGTCTAACTTAATTGGTTGTGGTTGGCAATGACCTTATTGAAGGCATTGTTTTCACAGCACGGGATTTTCTCCATGGTGAAACCCATGGCGGTGTTTCTGCACTATTTTCTTATTGGAGACCTTGCTTTTGGAGAATTGTGACTTTGGGTGTTGTCTAAACATTTCTGCTTGGGTACACCCACCTTAAACACATCAAGGGTTGAGATTCCTCCATACCCCTTTGCTGTCAGGGGCACGATCGTCTTATGTAAAAACAATTACCCCCGCGCGTCCACGCCGATACCCCCGTGCGCCTGTGTGTACGCGGCTGCAGGACGAGCCGAGACGCTTGGCAGCCGTGAGGACGCGAGCCGAGCCGAGCAGTTAGCATCCATGGGCCCAGGATGTCAGATGCAGGGCGTGTTTTTTTAGAAGTCGGCGTTGACCGGTGGGGCGTACGTGTGGACGTGGCGCGGACGGACGTATCGTCGTCCTATTAACTGTTGTGCAGTAATGGCGGCGTGCATGGAGGCGCCGACTGCTCGCGGCTGATCTCGTGCCGCCCGCCTGGTAGCCTCGTATTCCGCGCCCTCCACTGTCGCGCGTGCGACGACCGGGCGCCTGCCGCCAGGCTTCCGCCTCGGGCCGGCAGTTGACGCGACCGGTCGGCTGCCGCCGCTGCGGCGACCGCCCGCCCGCCTTCAGATGCCACCGACGCTTGGACTGCCTCGCCTGCCGTCCTCGCGCTTTCCCACGCCACCGCTGCCGCGCCCACACGCCACGGATGCTCGGCTGCCGCGCCGCGCCTTCACACGCCGCCGCTGCCTCACTTTCACACGCCACCGCGTGTGCCGCCAGCCGCCCGCCTCTCCCTCGGGGCGCGCGCCACCGATGGATCGCCCGCCCACCTCCCTCCCCCGCCGTCTATAAAAGGCCGCGCCGGCCCCTCACCACGCGGTGCCATCTCCCTCGCCCCGCCCATCTCTCTTCCTCTCCTCGCCCGCCCGTCTCCCCCTCCTTGCCGGCAATGTCTTCTAGCGACTCCGACGAGGGCGCGTGGCTGAGCGGCGTCTGGCCGCTGAGCCTGACCATCGGCGACATGGAGGATCTGGCCCGGTACGGCCTGATGGTGCCGCCGGCAGCCAAGGTGCCAAGGCCATGG
>NW_025267241.1:0-1484 GCF_018294505.1 Triticum aestivum | reverse complement strand
AAGCCTGGGCAGGCGGGCCACCGACCCCGGAAGCCTGGGCAGGCGGGCCACTGACGAGCCCGAGCTGACCGTCACGGTAGCGATCGCGACAAGGGGCGGCCTTTGTGGAAGATCCCTAGCATGAGGAGGGTCGCTTGCACAGCTTTGGTGGCGATGGCCCTGGTGTCCACGGCTGATTCCTGTGCCTGAGTAGCGACGAAGGTTTCTTCTTTTGTCTTGACCCTCCTCCCTCGGCTGGCTCGCTTCGCCGTCTCGACAGCTCTCTGTTCCGGGGTGAGCTCTTTCTTTGGCTTCACCAAGGTCATGGTGCGGGGAGCCCCGACGGGGACAGGGGCAGCTTTGATGGGGACGACGGTGAGTGTGGGTGCGTCGGCCATGGTGGTGGGGTTGGGGGACGGTGCGGGCTTTGGGGAAGGAAAGGGTGGAGTGGAGATGGTGTGTCACTGCGGGTGGGCCAGGGGAGGACGAGCAGGCGTCCGCAGCTTGTTTGCGCGGACACAAATCGAGCTCAAATTCGGACGAGCATGCGCGTCGGCTCATTTTTTTCTCCAAACCGGTTTTGGGAAGTTTTAGAACCTTCCTTGACTTTTTTTTAATCTCCTGGTTTTTCATTCTTTTTTGTAGTTTATTTTGCTCTTATGTTTTTCTCTTTCTTTTTTCCTTTTTCAAATCCAGGACTTTTTTCACACACTTGATTTTTTTCGAATTTGGTAACTTTTTCCAAACCCATAACTGTTTTCCAAATACGTAAAGATTTTTCAGAATCATGCACATTTTTTAAAAATTCTCAAGCAAATTTAAATTCGTATTTTCTTTTTTAAAATACACAAACATTTGTCAAAATCATGAATATTTTTTTCAAATTCAAGAGAACTTTTAAAAATTCGTGAATATTTTTGAAATGCTACAGAGCTCCCACTCACTTTCTTGTAAACGCAGGCTTCTCCATAAGTCTGCATAAACCCAAACGCTTTGATCATCTCATCAAAGCGAATGTTCCAACTCCGAGATGCTTGCACCAGCCCATAAATGGATCGCTGGAGTTTGCATACTTTGTTAGCATTCTTAGGATGGACAAAACCCTCCGGCTGCATCATATACAGTTCTTCCTTAAGATGCCCGTTAAGGAATGCCGTTTTGACGTCCATCTGCCATATCTCATAATCATAGTATGCGGCAATTGCTAACATGATTCGGACGGACTTAAGCTTCGCTATGGGAGAGAAAGTCTCATCGTAGTCAATCCCTTGAACTTGCCTATAACCCTTAGCGACAAGTCGAGCTTTATAGATGGTGACATTACCATCCGCGTCCGTCTTCTTCTTAAAGATCCATTTGTTTTCTATCGCTCGCCGATCATCAGGCAAGTCAGTCAAAGTCCATACTTTGTTTTCATACATGGATTCTATCTCGGATTTCATGGCTTCAAGCCACTTGTTGGAATCTGGGCCCGCTATCGCTTCTTCATAGTTCGAAGGTTCACC
>NW_025267240.1:0-1484 GCF_018294505.1 Triticum aestivum | reverse complement strand
TGTAATGGTAGTGAGAATGTAGAATCGTCTTTGGAGCGGACCTGGGAGTGGCAAGCATAAGGGACGAAGACGGGGAAACATGTCGGATGCGATCATACCAGCACTAAAGCACCGGATCCCATCAGAACTCCGAAGTTAAGCGTGCTTGGGCGAGAGTAGTACTAGGATGGGTGACCTCCTGGGAAGTCCTCGTGTTGCATTCCTTTTATAATTATTTTTTGCGCCTTGTGACAAACATGTCGCACGTGCGCGATATATATTAATCCCGTTATATTATGTTTGACGTTTGCGATATGTTTAAGCTCGATGCTCATTGCTCGCGCGTCTTGGGGCGGCTTTGTGGCGCGAAGAGCGCGTTCTGAAAGGGGTGGAAAAAACTCGTGTTGCTGCGGTATGGAGGGAGGGGTGGAAACCGTGGAAAACTCGTCTCCGTGATTGAGCGGGAGAGTAAGTAATATAGGACATTATCCATTGTTAGGGAACGGTTGTAATGGTAGTGAGAATGTAGAATCGTCTTTGGAGCGGACCTGGGAGTGGCAAGCATAAGGGACGAAGACGGGGAAACATGTCGGATGCGATCATACCAGCACTAAAGCACCGGATCCCATCAGAACTCCGAAGTTAAACGTGCTTGGGCGAGAGTAGTACTAGGATGGGTGACCTCCTGGGAAGTCCTCGTGTTGCATTCCTTTTATAATTATTTTTTGCGCCTTGTGAGAAACATGTCGCACGTGCGCGATATATATTAATCCCGTTATATTATGTTTGACGTTTGCGATATGTTTAAGCTCGATGCTCATTGCTCGCGCGTCTTGGGGCGGCTTTGTGGCGCGAAGAGCGCGTTCTGAAAGGGGTGGAAAAAACTCGTGTTGCTGCGGTATGGAGGGAGGGGTGGAAACCGTGGAAAACTCGTCTCCGTGATTGAGCGGGAGAGTAAGTAGTATAGGACATTATCCATTGTTAGGGAACGGTTGTAATGGTAGTGAGAATGTAGAATCGTCTTTGGAGCGGACCTCGGAGTGGCAAGCATAAGGGACGAAGACGGGGAAACATGTCGGATGCGATCATACCAGCACTAAAGCACCGGATCCCATCAGAACTCCGAAGTTAAGCGTGCTTGGGCGAGAGTAGTACTAGGATGGGTGACCTCCTGGGAAGTCCTCGTGTTGCATTCCTTTTATAATTATTTTTTGCGCCTTGTGACAAACATGTCGCACGTGCGCGATATATATTAATCCCGTTATATTATGTTTGACGTTTGCGATATGTTTAAGCTCGATGCTCATTGCTCGCGCGTCTTGGGGCGGCTTTGTGGCGCGAAGAGCGCGTTCTGAAAGGGGTGAAAAAAACTCGTGTTGCTGCGGTATGGAGGGAGGGGTGGAAACCGTGGAAAACTCGTCTCCGTGATTGAGCGGGAGAGTAAGTAGTATAGGACATTATCCATTGTTAGGGAACGGTTGTAATGGTAGTGAGAATGTAGAATC
>NW_025267239.1:0-1484 GCF_018294505.1 Triticum aestivum | reverse complement strand
AAAGATCGGGACCCTCGCCTCTATCAAGTGGTATCAGTTTTCAGGTTGCTCGGTGAGAATTTCCAGTTTTCCTAGATTAGATTTATTTTCTTACCTATTGTCCAAGAAAAAGCCACAAAAAAGAGTTAGATCTATTCATCCTTGGTCCAAGCCAGTCTGAGCCTTTGCAATTTTCTTTTCATTGCTTGCATAGTTGAATTATCGGTTGCATCGTCGTGTCGAGTTGCTGGTCTTAGTGTCTAGTTCGTTTAGAGTTTCGAGTTCTGTTCACATTAGTCACGCCACCGCTGCATCATTATCTCTTCCGCTGTCCACCACCCATCCATCAATTTCCACCACGTGCTACCCACCATTCAATGTCATAATAATAGTTGAGATCGTTCACATCTTCACTTGATCCAATCTGCATCTTATCTAGTTTGTTTTGGAAAGAGGGAGAAAAAAGAGAGAGAAAAAAACGAGAGAAAAAAAAAGGAGAAAAAAAAGTCAGAGAAAAAAAAAGGAGAGAAAGAAAAAAAAGTGTGAGGAAAAAAAAAAGAGAAAAAAAAATCAAAAAAATCGGCACAAACTTTTTCAGAGGAAAGTTGGAGACAAAGTTGTTGATATATCCTGCTTGGCTGTTGTTTCACATCATTATCTTTACTGCCGTTGTGATCTTCACTTATATCTTGCTGTCCAGAGCTACTTAGTATCCTTCATTGATGCTAGTTGTGCTACTACGTGACCTCATTAGTGTTCTAGGCTCGCGTCTCTAGTTCGGTCTAGCCTAGGACCAGCACAGTACCGTCGCTGAGCGTTTATTCAACATTGCATCTTTGAATTGATTATTGCTAATCTTTTGCTACCATATATAGCCAACCCAGCTCCACATATTTCTACACCGTGTATACGTACGCTCCCCTGGCAATCGCTTTACTCAATATTCGGAGTTACTTGACACCGTTGGTTGCCGATCACCGCCTGCTGCATGGTAAGAACTTGTAAGACATTGATATTTTCTTTACTGTGAGCGTTTTACCACCACATCCTAGTAGTTATAGGAACATTATTTTGGGTTTTGTTTCTTGTTCTACTAATCATGACAGGATCCAGAGTCAATTCATGGGCTTTGTCGATCGCGGGAGACGTGCCACCACCTTTGCAAATACCACAACCGTCACGAGAGGTGCACAAACATCCAAATGCACATGATCAGGTTAATGTATCTATACCACCATTTAATGGCCGTTTTAAACCTGCTTTATATATTGAATGGGAGTTCGACATAAAAAATATATTTGCTTCCCATAATTTCGATGAACATAAAAAGGTTAAGGTTGCGGTTGGTTCTTTCACTGGTTATGCTTTGGTTTGGTGGAGTGAATATTGTCGGTTACACCCTGATTATATACCTACTACTTGGGATGATTTGAAACTTGCCATGCGACATACTTTCGTCCCTGCTTATTATACTCGTGACATGATTAAGAAGTTGCAACACTTAA
>NW_025267237.1:0-1484 GCF_018294505.1 Triticum aestivum | reverse complement strand
AGAGTTCATTTGAAATGCTTTTCAATTTTAGGGTCTTATAGCTCAAAATAATTAGTAAATTCATGAAAAATAACAAATGAAGTCAGAAAGGATTGAAAAATAATGATGCGGCTTTGAATGGTGCATTTTGAACACACAAAAAGTCAGGAGTTCTAATAAGTTTTAAAAAATGAAATCCCTTTGTAACAGACGAGTTTCCGTATGAAATCCGAATACTTTGAGAGAGATTATCCGTTTTGTACACGAAGTGCATCCAGTTTTTGCCGTAACCCTCTCAACTTTCTTGCACATGCTATGTGGATGAAATGATGATACCAGGCCAACTTTCAACCTTTTCAGAGTTCATTTGAAATGCTTTTCAATTTTAGGGTCTTATAGCTCAAAATAATTAGTAAATGCATGAAAAATAACAAATGAAGTCAGAAAGGATTGAAAAACGATGATGTGGCTTTGAATGGTTTATTTTGAACACACAAAAAGTCAGGAGTTCAAATAAGTTTAAAAAAATGAAATCCCTTTGTAACAGACGAGTTTCCGTATGAAATCCTGATACTTTGAAAGAGATTGTCCGTTTTGTACACGAAGTGCATCCAGTTTTTGCCGTAACCCTCTCAACTTTCTTGCACATGCTATGTGGATGAAATGATGATACCATGCCAACTTTCAACCTTTTCAAAGTTCATTTGAAATGCTTTTCAATTTTAGGGTCTTATAGATCAAAATAATTAGTAAATGCATGAAAAATAACAAATGAAGTCAGAAAGGATTGAAAAATGGTGATGTGGCTTTGAATGGTGATTTTGACCACACAAAAAGTCAGGAGTTCAAATAAGTTTTGAAAAATGAAATCCCTTTGTAACAGACGAGTTTCCGTATGAAATCCTGATACTTTGAAAGAGATTGTCCGTTCTGTACACGAAGTGCATCCAGTTTTTGAGGTAACCCTCTCAAATTTCTTGCACATGCTATGTGGATGAAATGATGATACCATGCCAACTTTCAACCTTTTTAGAGTTCATTTGAAATGCTTTTCAATTTTAGGGTCTTATAGCTGAAAATAATTAGTAAATGCATGAAAAATAACAAATGAAGTCAGAAAGGATTGAAAAACGATGATGTGGCTTTGAATGGTGCATTTTGAACACACCAAAAGTCAGGAGTTCAAATGAGTTTAGAAAAATGAAATCCCTTTGTAATAGACGAGTTTCCGTATGAAATCCTGATACTTTGAAAGAGCTTGTCCGTTTTATACACGAAGTGCATCCAGTTTTTGCCGTAACCCTTTCAACTTTGTTGCACATGCTATGTGGATGAAATGATGATACCATGCCAACTTCCAACCTTTTCAGAGTTCATTTGAAATGCTTTTCAATTTTAGGGTCTTATAGCTGAAAATAATTAGTAAATGCATGAAAAATAAGAAATGAAGTCAGAAAGGATTGAAAAATGATGATGTGGCTTTGAATGGTGCATTTTGAACACAC
>NW_025267236.1:0-1484 GCF_018294505.1 Triticum aestivum | reverse complement strand
GCTGGAGCACGAACACGTCGGTGGCATCTACGGCTACCACGGGAGAGTACAGAGAGAGTGAGGAGGTGGTGCTCACGGCGGAGCTGTAGGGGTATGGCAGCGGGCTCGTTGGAGCCGTTGGGGAGGAGGACGGGGACGGTTGCATTCCAACGGTGAGGCGGTGTCAGCGCGGTCGATGAGCGACGTGCGCGGCGTCAGCAGGCGTCGGACGACGAGGAAGAGGCGACGGGGCGCGAGGGAGGAGCTGCGAGGTGTCCAACGAGGGGGAGGGGTCTCCGGGCGGCGGATGGCGGGTCGGGCATGGCGTTGGGGCTCCCAGATTGGGAGGGTGATAGAGGCCGGGTGTCCCGATCTTTCGATGAGATGATAACTATCGATTTGGTGGAGACGACTTTGACGATCCGACTACAAACGTGCAACGACGTTGTGCCTTAGCAATCGCTAAACCAACTCTGAGAGGTTATTGACCACGCCGGAACACGATCAACCTGACCATGAAGTTCTATTCCTGCAAGCAATCGAAGAACAAGCAAGAATATGATAAAAGCAATCTGAATATCGCGAATATGTATGAAGTATTGATAATGGTGGGGATCCGAAAAGTGGTCTTGGTCTGGTCGTTGGACACAAACGAAGCACACGAAGTTGCAATGGCTAACTTTTAACTAAACAAATCCCAAAGTCTAAACGATGCCCTAAGGGCTGTATATATGGAGGAAGAGGGGGGGAATTTCGTGGCCCTTGGTGGAGGGGTCCGAAATCAACCCTATCTCTTGTTTCCCCACACATACGGACTCTAAAAATAGCCTATACTTATGTATTTTGAAATTACATGGGCCTGGCCCAATAATAAGGTGACGCAGCACCTAAAATAGCCTCGGGACGAAATTTATGAAGTGGCATCTTGTATATTTCGTCCAAGGCTTCATGCACACATTATGGTGGCTTCAAAGTCCTGAAATCATCACTTGTAACTCCGTTCTTGTTCCCCTTGCGCATGCCATCATCTCCATGCTTGTTCTTGCTCCAATGTTCATCCTTCTCCAAGCTAGGCCCTTCATTTGTAAGCAAAACAAATGTATCCAATTTAGGCAGCATCATATTCTCATGAACATTAGAATCATTACCAAGAAACGAAAGTACCTGATAATTTAGTTGGCGTGCACGAGCTCTAGTAATTGGTCCAGTATGTATAGCAGCAGGGGATGTGGGTGTAACAATTGTATTGATGTCCTCATCATCCTCCCCTTCTTGAAATGAAGTCGTCCTCGACGGAAGTTCATCTTCCTCACCCAAATAAGGCTTCAAATCTGCAATGTTAAAAGTGGGACTAACCCCAAAATCTGCAGGCAGCTCAAGTTTATATGCATTATCATTTATTTTCTCTAACACCTTAAAGGGACCATCAGCACGTGGCATTAACTTTGATTTGCGCAAATCAGGAAATCTATCCTTACGCAAATGTAACCAAACAAGATCTCCAG
>NW_025267235.1:0-1484 GCF_018294505.1 Triticum aestivum | reverse complement strand
TATATATATATATATATATATATATATATATATATATATATCATAGATGAACGTATTTATGGCCATGCATGACACAGAGTAGTATAGCATTTACATTATATATATATTACGGTATCTATGTTACTTCTTCTTTGCCACATCATCATATTTGCTATTCCCGAGTGCATTATACCGGCTATGATACCCCCACTATGGCCACCCTAAGGCAGGTCATAGTGGGAGTATCAGGCAGTATCATGCATGCCAACTAGACTTTTTGGATGATGTGGCACATAGTTAAATGAGGAAAGAGAGCTGCCATAGTTAAATGAGGAAAGAGAGGTGGGTATCATATCATGATACCGTATCATATTATATGTTGTACTACTTTCTGTCATGCATGGTAATTAATAAGGCAACCTAAGATACTAACTTATGATACTATGTGCGCATTACAGAGGAAGTATCGATCATATATATACTAGTATAATGCATATATATATATGGTACTAGCTAGTCAATGATATACTAGCTACCTCACTAATGCTTAGTATCATAGAGTAGTCTAACGCCCCGGATGTAACTTTCCATAATTGTAACTCCAACACTTGCCATTTCCGGCTATGTGATATGATATTTCCTTCGTGGTTGGGTTTTTGTCTTCGTTTTTCCTTTTGTCCATGTCAGGCTTTTCATCTCATTGCTTCTTGTGCATTGCACCATGTCTTCTTGCAACCATTTTTAAAACACAGCTAAACAAATTGCATAGATCGTTGATCTATTTAAATCGAGGGAATTCACATGGTGATTTCTATTTATAACATATCCTCCCAATATTTAGGGAGCTACTATAAAATATTCCATTAGCTTGGAATTAACTGTAACACACTTGCAAAATAATTCCCCATGCCTTTGTTATCTCACTTCTTGACCTCAAACTTTGTCCATAAATTCTTTCATCACTTTTCTAAGCTACACCTAAATTGTCGGCATTTTTGGACACTCCTATAACCTAGTCCTAGTTCAAACCATTTGAATTAAATTCAAATGAGTTTGAATTCAACTCTTCCATATCGCGTGAAACTTCCTTTCTTGGGCTAAGTATAATTCTTAGACTCTGTAGGAGAAGTTTCAGCATTTTCCAAAACCCCCTAGCTATTTCTTTCCTTCTGTTTTTCTTATATCTATTTTCTGTAGTTGGGAAATAGCGAGAAGGTTGTCCTTTTTGCTCCGAAGCTGCAACCAGCCCGCCTAACCTCCTAGGCCCAGCCTCCAAGGCCCATCCTCAGGCCCAGCCGGCCACTTGGCCCAGCCGCCCCACCTAAACCTAATTGACCCTAGTCCCGATCTCCTGCTCTCGATCTCTCCCTCTCGCTTCCCCGCAGCGTCGCCATCTCTCTCTGACCCCTCACTCTCACCCTCTCGTGCCCTCCCATGCCGCCAAGAAGAGAGACGGAGCGCTCGCGCCTGATCACCACCGTGCTCGTCCCCTGGCGCCGCTTCTG
>NW_025267234.1:0-1484 GCF_018294505.1 Triticum aestivum | reverse complement strand
TTTTTTTATTTTTTCCTTCAAGTAATTGTTTTCTTCTTCAACTAAATTTCACCTCTTGACAATAGGGTTGGTTGGAATTTCCGGTTCAACTACCTCCTACATAAATGAAATCTATGTCACATTGGTCGGCATAATTGTCAAAAACTATAAATGAAGCAAATAATTATAAAAAGATAATATATACCACATCCGAATCATAGCCAGGACGAGGGCCGACGGGGGCGGATACCAAAACCATCGCACTATATAATAACAAGCAATAATAAAAGTTAGAAAATTAGATAAGTATCTATCTAAAGTAAGAATTATTTTCTTTCAGAAAGAAGATAAAACAACAGGCTCACCACGGTGGTGCCGGCGATGTGATCGGCGCGGGTGATCGATGGCGGTGAAGATGGGGACGGGACATGACAGACCGCTAAACCTATGCAAATCTCGGGGAAAATGGAGCTTGGAGGTCGAGCTTCGAGAGGAGAAAGCTTAACTAGTGTGGCTCGGGCATTTCATCGAACACCTAATGTGCATTGGAGGTGAGCTAGAGCACCCAAATGCCCTCTCCTCGCCAGCCAGAAAAACAGAGCACTGTGGAGTGCTCTACTACGGCGACGGGGTATATATAGGCAACTCATTTGTCCCGGTTCGTGGCTAGAACCGGGACTAAAGCTCCCCCTTCTGTCCAGGTTCTTGCCACGAACCGGGACCAATGTATGTGGGCCAGGAGCGAGGCCCATTGGTCCCGGTTCGTGCCTTGAACTGGGACAAATGGGTCCATATGAACCGGGACCAATGCCCACGAGGCCACGGCCGGCCCCCTGGGCTAAAGAACCGGGACGAATGCCCCCATGGGTCCCGGTTCATGACTGAACCAGGACTAATGGGCTTGCCCTGCCCGAAACAAAGCCTTGTTTTCTACTAGTGTAGGTAAAGGATAAAGATTCCCCAAGTCTAGTAGAAGTTCAATATAATATAGGAGAACAAAAATCCAACATACTAAAGAAGAGGAGACTCTGAAGAGAACATCATGCTGCACAGCTAGTTTAGCTAATAGAAGCCCATGCCACACTTATATTAATGCATTATAATCCCGATGCAAATGACTTAAATATGTAAATGATATAACTTCTTCTAAAGTTGAGTTATTTGGATTGCCACAGAGTTGGGCATCCACATATAAACTTGTCATTTGTTCAAGTCCATCACGTACATATACAAATATGAGTGTATCGAGCCTACTATTGTTAATTATAGTTCTAGGTAAATATTAGGTAATTAGATGTAAACAAAGCCACCAAATCATGTTTTCCTGTACGTGCTTGTAGATGGCTAGTGCAAAGCTGGCTTCACGTTCTAGCAAGCCTGAAGGCAATCGATCCAGCTGCATGCCTGCTTATCCAAGCAAAGTCTACGGCACATGCGCGTATACTATCGTCTCCTTGCAAACACCTTCATTTCCTTGCAAACAACGGTCCACTCGGAACTAATAA
>NW_025267233.1:0-1484 GCF_018294505.1 Triticum aestivum | reverse complement strand
AGAGGGACAGCGAATGCCTGCGCAAATACATACAAAGATTCAGTCATGTGCAGTACAGCATCCCCGATGTTCATCCCACCGCCGTCATCAGTGTGTTCCATCAGAACGTGCGCAATCGTAAGATGCGTGAAGATCTGGCAACGAACAAGGTTGCGGATGTTGCTGAACTGTATATTCTGGCCGACAGATGTGCCCGAGCTGAGGAAGGAAGAAAGTACCCCGGAGAAGATGTCGATGCGGGAAGTGACTCTAAAGATGAAGACGTTGTCGCCCTGGCAAAGAAGGGTTGATGACACAACAGGAAGCGCAAGGGCAAGACCATGCTTTCCGTCGAAGAATCCGGTGACCCCGGCACCACTAAGAAGGCCAAGGTTGATGACCCCGGCAAGGATATTGCCGGGTGCGACGCATGCCGAGCCTTGGCGGCTGCCGGCAAGCCAGAGGGCTCCAACAAGAAGTATTGCAAGATTCACCGTACCAAGGGTCACAACCTCCAAAACTGCCGCCAAGTTGAGCAGCGGATGGAGAAGCAGAGGGCTGAGTACGAGATATGAGACAAAGAGAAGGACCAAGATGGCGCTGAGGGATCCGGCAAGAAGCGCGGCAGCCGGGGAGGTTGCCGTGACGAGAGGCAAAAGAGAGTCCTGACCGAGGCCGTGAAAAGAAAGAGGAAGATGACAATCATGATGATGATGACGAGTCCACCGAGCATGAGCTTCATGATGATGATGAAGGAGGTGCCTCATTGCATTCTTCCCACAGCCAACTTAAATAGTGGGCGCGTGAAATTAATGCGACAGAACCGATGGTCGATGCCCAAAAGACAGTAAAGTGGTCCCACACGCCTATCATCTTCGATGTTGAGGATCACCCTGATCGAACAACCGCGGTCGGGTGTTTGCCGGTATTGGTATCACCAACGATATGCATCCTCAAGGTGATGAAAATGTTAGTTGACCGTGGGGCCGGTCTGAACTTGATCTCGCCCAACGTGATCAAGAGGCTGCAGATCCCTGATGAAGATCTCGAGGAAATAGGTACATTCCAAGGGATCAATCCAGGAAGAAGCCAGCCCAAGGGAAAGGTCATGCTACCAGTTACATTTGGTGGCGACCTAAACTACAGGACAGAGAAGATCGTTTTCGATGTCGCCGAGATCCCGTTTCCATATAACGGGATCCTTGGCCGTTCGGCATTAGCCAAGTTCATGGCGGCTTCACACTACGCATACAACAAGTTGTAGATGTCCGGCCCAATGAGCATCATCACCGTCAGCTGCGGTAAGAGGGATGCGCTCATTTGTGCCGATCAACTCTACTGAGAGGCGGTTGCAGCGTCTGCCGCCAAGATACTTGCTCCTGCCGCCGAGAAGAAGACCGACAAGGCTTCGGCCGCCGGCAAGACTCCTGGCTCCGGCAAGGGCTCCTGCACTCACTCCGGCAAACACGCCTCTTTGGAGTGCTGCATTCCTGTTTAGGACGTGC
>NW_025267232.1:0-1484 GCF_018294505.1 Triticum aestivum | reverse complement strand
AGGCGATTGATCCTTAAGGAAGCTCACGAATCTCCTCTCACCATTCATCCCGGTAGTACTAAGATGTATCAGGACCTACGCCAGAGGTTCTGGTGGACTAGGATGAAGAGAGAAATTGCTCAGTATATTGCTAATTGCGACGTCTGTCGTCGTGTAAAAGCAGAGCATCAACGGCCTGCTGGCACCCTTCAACCCTTAGCTATTCCTGAATGGAAATGGGATAAAATTGGTATGGATTTCATTACCGGTTTTCCCAGGACCAAGAGAGGGAATAATGCTATTTTCGTCGTGGTCGATCGTCTTTCCAAAGTAGCCCATTTCTTACCCGTTCGTGAGAGTATAACCGCTAGCCAGCTGGCAGACTTATACATCTCCCGAATAGTGTCCCTCCATGGTGTTCCTTTGGAAATTAACTCGGATCGAGGAAGTCTTTTCACCTCTCGATTTTGGGAAAGCTTCCAAAATGCTATGGGAACCCGTCTCTCTTTTAGCACCGCTTTCCACCCTCAGTCGAGTGGTCAAGTAGAACGCGTCAATCAGATTCTAGAAGACATGCTTCGAGCCTCTGTTATCTCATTCGGAATGGACTGGGAGAAGTGCCTTCCATTTGCCGAATTCGCTTACAACAACAGCTATCAATCTAGCTTGGGTAAAGCCCCTTTTGAAGTTCTCTATGGATGACGGTGTCGAACACCCCTTAACTGGTCAGAGACCGGGGAAAGACAATTCTTTGGCCCGGATATGATTCAGGAAGCAGAAGAACAAGTTCGTATCGTTCGTGAAAAGTTGAAAACAGCTCAATCTCGTCAAAAGAGTCAATATGACCGAAAACATAAGGCTATGACTTTCGAGGTTGATGAGAAGGCTTATCTTCGGGTCACCCCTCTGAAGGGAACCCACTGTTTCGGTATCAAAGGCAAATTGGCTCCTCGTTACATTGGACCGTTTCGCATTCTCGCCAAACGAGGGGAAGTTGCCTACCAATTGGAACTACCTCCGCACCTCTCCAGGGTCCATGATGTCTTCCACGTTTCTCAACTCAGGCGTTGCTTCTCGGATCCTATCCGGGGAGTGGACCACGAAACGCTTGATCTCCAAGATAATCTTACATATCGAGAGTACCCCATTCGTATCCTCGATCAAGCCGAACGTACCACCCGACGTCATAATATCAAGTTTCTCAAAGTTCAATGGTCGCACCATTCTGAGGATGAAGCAACTTGGGAAAGGGAGGATCGTCTTCGACTTGAATATCCCGCCTTCTTCCCGGAGGAACCCAAATCTCGGGACGAGATTCTTTTGAGTGGGGGTGAGTTGTCACATCCTAGTTAGCCATGCATTAGAGTGTTGCATCATGTCTACTTTTTCATCAGAAACTTGAAATGGGGATGACAGAACCCCCAGTCCCCTCTGAAACCAACTAGGGTTACTAAAAAAACTTTCCAATGAACCTGAAATGCCCTTCTAAAATGCCCATCATTTTT
>NW_025267231.1:0-1484 GCF_018294505.1 Triticum aestivum | reverse complement strand
TGAAATTGGGAGATGAATGGAAAACAACATTTAAAACTAAGTTTGGATTATATGAGTGGTTAGTCATGCCTTTTGGGTTAACTAATGCGCCTAGTACTTTCATGAGACTAATGAACGAAGTTTTACGTGCTTTCATTGGACGATTTGTGGTAGTCTATTTTGATGATATACTGATTTATAGCAGATCTTTGGAAGAACATTTGGAACATTTACGTGCTGTTTTTATTGCTCTACGTGATGCACGTTTGTTTGGTAACCTTGGGAAGTGCACCTTTTGCACCGACCGAGTATCTTTTCTTGGCTATGTTGTTACTCCACAGGGAATTGAAGTTGACAAAGCCAAGATTGAAGCTATTGAGAGTTGGCCGCAGCCCAAAATGGTCACACAAGTGAGGAGTTTTCTTGGCCTCGCTGGATTCTATAGGCGTTTTGTGAGAGATTTCAGCACCATTGCTGCACCTCTCAACGAGCTTACAAAGAAAGATGTGCCTTTTGTTTGGGGTACCGCACAAGAAGAAGCCTTCACGGTATTGAAAGATAAGTTGACACATGCTCCTTTACTCCAACTTCCTGATTTTAATAAGACTTTTGAGCTTGAATGTGATGCTAGTGGAATTGGATTAGGAGGTGTGTTATTACAAGATGGCAAACCTGTTGCATACTTTTCTGAAAAATTGAGTGGGCCTAGTCTGAATTATTCTACTTATGATAAAGAATTATATGCTCTTGTTCGGACTTTGAAACATGGCAACATTATTTATGGCCCAAAGAATTTGTTATACATTCTGATCATGAATCTTTGAAACATATTAAAAGTCAAGCTAAACTGAATCGTAGACATGCTAAATGGGTTGAATTCATTGAGACTTTCCCTTATGTCATTAAACACAAGAAGGGAAAAGAAAATGTTATTGCTGATGCATTGTCTCGTCGCTATACTATGCTTTCACAACTTGACTTCAAAATATTTGGTTTGGAGACCATCAAAGATCAATATGTGCACGATGCTGATTTTAAAGATGTAATGCAGAATTGCAAAGAAGGAAGAATGTGGAACAAGTTTGTTGTTAACGATGGATTTGTGTTTCGTGCTAACAAGCTATGCATTCCAGCTAGCTCCGTTCGTCTTTTGTTGTTGCAGGAGGCGCATGGAGGAGGATTAATGGGACACTTTGGCGTGAAGAAGACGGAGGACGTACTTGCTACACATTTCTTTTGGCCAAAGATGAGACGGGATGTTGAGCGTTTTATTGCTCGCTGCACTACATGTCAAAAAGCTAAGTCACGACTCAATCCTCATGGTTTATATATGCCTTTGCCTGTACCTAGTGTTCCTTGGGAGGATATATCTATGGACTTTGTTTTAGGTTTACCTCGAACAAAGAAGGGGAGGGATAGCATATTTGTTGTCGTGGATAGATTCTCAAAAATGGCACACTTTATACCATGTCATAAAAGCGATGATGCTGTTAATGTTGCTGATT
>NW_025267230.1:0-1484 GCF_018294505.1 Triticum aestivum | reverse complement strand
AAATGCAATTGTAAGCAAAAAGGTGCTGCATTGTTTATTCAAGAAATACTGCTGTGAATGCAGAACGATACAAATGGTGCGATAAGCAAGGGATGTTACTATTAAACATGTCCCCCTCCAGGGGTAGGCTGCGGAGTGGTGTATAAAACAGATTTAATGCTCGTAATGGAGACCACCTAGATATTCATCGTAGCCTTTCTCCTTTCCTGGTCTACTGCCGGACAGGGCCTCTGATGAACGGAGTTCTATGGGTAAAAAAAAGGAAAGAGAAAAAGAAAAAAAAGAACGACACACTTGAGAGCCCCTGGTGTGGTTAAGCCGCATTCTGGGCCTATCGTGGTCGTGCCCCTCCCCCCATGCCCATGGTATCTTCAGAGCGTAATGGTGTACGCCAAGGACTTGTCTTGAAATTTTGCAGGGGCTGGGGTTGGGGCCGCACTGCTACGCGTGCTCGGAACGTGCCAGGTGGTCTTGTTGTAGGTTACTCCGGGCGCGTTTAGCCGTGTCCGGTCGCTTAACGGCCGGACTCGAGAATTGCCTTAGGAGGCTGCACTGTACTTCTGCCGCGAGAGCCGCTGTATGTTCCTCCGTTCGGAGAGAGCGTTCAGTGTTTCTGTTGACCGTGATGACTCCTCGAGGGCCTGGCATCTTGAGCTTGAGGTATGCGTAGTGCGGCACCGCGTTGGACTTTGCAAACGTGGTACGTCCGAGCAGAGCATGATAGCCACTGTGGAACGGAACTATGTCGAAGATTAACTCCTCGCTTCGGAAGTTATCCGGGGATCCGAAGACCACTTCCAGTGTAACTGAGCCTGTACAATTGGCTTCTACACCTGGTATGACGCCTTTAAAGGTCGTCTTGGTAGGTTTAATCCTTGAGGGGTCTATGCCCATTTTGCGCATTGTATCCTGATAAAGCAGGTTCAGGCTGCTGTCGCCATCCATCAGGACTCTGGTGAGGTGAAATCCATCGACGATGGGGTCTAAAACCAATGCGGCGAATCCGCCGTGGCGGATGCTGGTGGGGTGGTCCCTTCGGTCAAAAGTGATCGGGCAGGAGGACCATGGATTGAACTTCGGGGCAACTGGCTCCATCACGTATACATCCCTGAGTGCACGCTTCCGCTCCCTTTTGGGTATGTGGGTTGCGTATATCATGTTCACCGTCCGAACTTGTTGGGGGAAACCCTTCTGTCCTCTATTGTTCGGTGGTTGGGTCTCTTCCTCGTCATCGCTATGCAGCCCCTTGTCATTGTTTTCGGCAATTAACTTGCATGCCTGCTTGAATACCTAACAGTCCCTCTTGGTGTGGTTAGCTGGCTTTTCGGGGGTGCCGTTTATCTGGCACGAGCGGTCGAGTATTCTGTCCAAATTGGACGGACCCGGGGTAGTTCTTTTGAATGGCTTTTTCCGCTGACCGGGTTTAGAGCCTCTGAATCCGGCATTGACTGCCGTATCCTCGCTATTGTCGCCGTTAATGCGGC
>NW_025267229.1:0-1484 GCF_018294505.1 Triticum aestivum | reverse complement strand
CAACGAGTTCCCGACACCAGTCGACGTCAACTCTTCCCGCCGACTCAGGTATATCGAACCCCAATTCAGAATTTAGCAGCTGCGACCCGTATAGCAGAGTCCATTCAGCCTTCGCAGTCGGAAGCTGGCAGAGGTTTGCTGCAGATCAGGGATCTGCTCCGGGCAGCAGGAGATCAGAATTCAGCCGTGTCTCAGTCGCGCAACAGAATTCACAGTCGATCTGTCACTGTGAATACGGTTCAGTCGGCTCACAGCCCCAGATCGCCTCCGCGGCGCGAAGGGCGTGAGAATCGGCGAGATCAATATGGCGACAGACTCGACCGGGATGATAGGCGTCGAGTGCCCTATTCCCCTCCGAGGGGTGGGTCTTACGCTCCTCGGCAGCCAGATGATAGGCGTCAGTACAGTGCAGGGCGTAGGGTTCCAGTTGACCCCAGAGAGCCAGGCTTCGACGCGCGATCCATTATCATGCAAGGGCTGGTCGACCGGAACAGAGCCCATCGAGGCGCACTCGACAGAGATGTACCCACGAGCAGTCGAGTACATGTTTCTGGTCCTGAATGTTTCAGTAGAGCTATCAGAGCCGCAGTTATCCCCCCCAATTTCAGGTTGGCAACAGGAGTCAGCAAGTTCACTGGTGAGTCTAAGCCTGAAACTTGGCTTGAAGACTACCGAGTGGCAGTTCAGATCGGTGGTGGGAACGACGAGGTGGCCATGAAGCATTTGCCCCTCATGTTGGAAGGTTCTGCCAGGGCATGGTTGACTCAATTACCTCCTAGCAGCATTTACACTTGGGAAGATCTGTCCCGAGTGTTCGTCAGAACGTTTGAAGGGACCTGCAAGCGACCAGCGGGATTGACAGAGTTGCAAGTCTGCGTGCAGAAAACTAATGAGACTCTCAGAGAGTATATTCAGAGGTGGATCACTTTGCACCACACTGTGGAGAATGTCTCTGATCATCAGGCAGTGTGCGCCTTCAAAAACGGCGTCATGAACAGAGAACTGAGTTTGAAATTTGGTCGAACCGGTGACATGACCTTGAGTCGGATGATGGAGATTGCTACCAAGTACGCCAACGGCGAAGAAGAAGACCGACTCCGAAGCGGCAAGCACAAGCCGAGTCAGTCGGAAAAAGGAAACACCAGTCGGAAACAGAAGCGGAAGGCTGAACCGGCAGCTCCTGGAGAGGCTCTGGCCGTGACTCAAGGAAAGTTTAAGGGAAAACCAAAAGGATCCTGGAACCCCAAGAAGGTAAAGGATAAAGAAGGGAACGACGTGATGGATATGCCGTGTCATATTCACACGAAGAAAGATGAAGAGGGGAATATCATTTACCCAAAGCACACCACTCGCCAATGTCGACTCCTGATCCAGCAGTTTCAGGGAAAACAGTCTAAGGACAAGGAGAAGGAGTCGGACAAGGCCGAAGACAAAGAGGACAGTGAGGGAGGATATCCGCATATCAACTCCACTCTGATGATCTT
>NW_025267228.1:0-1484 GCF_018294505.1 Triticum aestivum | reverse complement strand
ATCATGATAGAGGCAAAGGTGTCCCGTCTTTCGATGAGATGGTGGATTTCGCTTTGGTGGAAGTCGACTTTGACGATCCGACTACGAACGTGCGAGGACGTCGCGCCTTAGCAATCGCTAAACCAACTCCGAGAGGTTATTGACCACGCCGGAGCACGATCAACCTGACCACGAGGGTCTGTTTCCTGCGAGCAAACGAAGAACAAGCAAGAAACTAAGATTGCAATCTGGATATTGCGAATATAAGATGAAAGCTTTATTGATCAAGGTGGGGTTCTGTGACGCCTTTGTCTGGTCGTTGAACACAAACGAAGTACGCGAAGTTGCAGCTATGGCGAACTTTTAATCTAAACAAAACCCAAAGTCTAAACGATGCCCTAAGGGCTGTATATATGGAGGAAGAGGGGGAGAATTTCGTGGCCCTTGGTGGAGGGGGCCGAAATCAACCCTATCTCTTGTTTCCCCACACATACGGACTCTCAAAATAGCCTATACTTATGTATTTCGAAATTACATGGGCCTGGCCCAATAATAAGGTGACGCAGCACCTAAAATAGCCTCGGGACGAAATTTATGAAGTGGCGTCTTGTATATTTCGTCCAAGGCTTCATGCACCCATTATGGTGGCTTCAAAGTCCTGAAATCATCACTTGTAACTCCGTTCTTGTTTCCCTTGCGCATGCCATCATCTCCATGCTTGTTCTTGCTCCAATGTTCATCCTTCTCCAAGCTAGGCCCTTCATTTGTAAGCAAAACAAATGTATCCAATTTAGGCAGCATCATATTCTCATGAACATTAGAATCATTACCAAGAAACGAAAGTACGTGGTAATTTAGTTGGCGTGCACGAGCTCTAGTAATTGGTCCAGTATGTATAGCAGCAGGGACTGTGGGTGTAACAATTGTATTGATGTCCTCATCAAATCAACACACATACGTGATGTACCATCCTTTTTCGGCACTAGAATAATAGGAACAGCACAAGGACTAAGGGATTCGCGTATATAACCTTTATCGAGAAGCTCTTGTACTTGACGCATAATCTCCTTCGTCTCCTCTGGATTGGTACGGTATGGTGCACGGTTTGGCAGTGAAGCACCGGGAATTAAGTCAATCTGATGCTCAATCCCTCGAATAGGCGGTAATCCCGGTGGCACGTCTTGTGGAAAAACGTCAGCGAACTCCTGCAAAATGTTAGTGACAGTAGGAGGCAAAGAGGAAGGCACGTCCTCGAATGAAAATAATGCCTCTTTGCACACAAAAGCATAGCAAACAGATTTGCTGAAATCTAGCTCATCAATATCAGATTTGGTGGCAAATAAACATGCACTTTTCAATTTAATTTCAGAAGCAACACTAGATGGTTTATTATTAGGCTTCATTTGTTGCTCAAATTCTTTTGCCACAATCTGATTTTCACTCTTATTCTTCTCCTATTGTGCTTTATTAGCTCTATTAATATCATCTTTCAAAATGGAATCAGG
>NW_025267227.1:0-1484 GCF_018294505.1 Triticum aestivum | reverse complement strand
AATGTCTCTGACCATCAGGCAGTATGCGCCTTCAAAGATGGTGTCAAGAACAGAGAACTGAGTTTGAAATTTGGTCGAACCGGTGACATGACCTTGAGTCGGATGATGGAGATTGCTACCAAGTACGCCAACGGCGAAGAAGAAGACCGACTCCGAAGCGGCAAGCACAAGCCGAGTCAGTCGGAAAAAGGAAACACCAGTCGGAAACAGAAGCGGAAGGCTGAACCGGCAGCTCCTGGAGAGGCTCTGGCCGTGACTCAAGGAAAGTTTAAGGGGAAACCAAAAGGATCCTGGAACCCCAAGAAGGTAAAGGATAAAGAAGGGAACGACGTGATGGATATGCCGTGTCATATTCACACGAAGAAAGATGAAGAGGGGAATATCATTTACCCAAAGCACACCACTCGCCAATGTCGACTCCTGATCCAGCAGTTTCAGGGAAAACAGTCTAAGGACAAGGAGAAGGAGCCGGACAAGGCCGAAGACAAAGAGGATAGTGAGGGAGGATATCCGCATATCAACTCCACTCTGATGATCTTCGCAGATGTGGAAAGCAGAAGTCGACTGAAAGTGATTAACCGAGAGGTTAACATGGTTGCCCCAGCAAAGGCAAATTATCTGAAGTGGTCTCAAACACCCATCACATTCGACCAATCTGATCACCCGACTCATATTGCCACCCCTGGGAGGCAAGCTTTGGTGGTCGATCCAGTTGTCGAAGGCACTCGACTGACAAAGGTGCTGATGGACGGTGGAAGTGGGCTGAATCTGTTATATGCAGACACGTTGAAAGGTATGGGCATTCCGATGTCCCGATTGAGCACTAGTAACATGAGCTTCCATGGAGTTATACCAGGGAAGAAGGCCGAGTCACTCGGCCAGATAGCTTTGGACGTAGTGTTTGGCGATTCAAAGCATTTTCGCAAAGAAAAGTTGACGTTTGAGGTCGTGGATTTTCAAAGTGCATATCATGCCATTTTGGGGAGACCAGCCTATGCACGGTTCATGGCTCGACCATGTTACATGTACCTCAAATTGAAGATGCCCGGTCCCAAAGGTGTGATCACTGTCACCGGTGATAGGAAAAAGGCTGAGGAGTGCTTCCAGAAGGGCTCCAAAATTGCCGATTCCCAAGTGACAGCGGTCGAGTTCGAAGAATACAAGCAAAACGCAGATCCGAGTGACTTGCTGCGATCCAAGAAGCCCGCCACAGAATCTGCATTCCAGTCGTCCGGTGAGACGAAGCCTGTTCACATTCACCCGACCGACCCCGAAGCAGCTCCGACCCGCATCTCCACAACACTCGACCCAAAATAGGAAGAAGCGCTCATCCAGTTCCTCCGTGAGAACTGGGACATTTTTGCATGGAAGCCCGCTGACATGCCAGGTGTTCCCAGGGGACTGGCTGAGCACCGCCTAAGAGTCGACAAGTCTGCAAAGCCAGTCAAAGAACATCTTCGGCGGTCCGCCGTCCAGAAGAGAAA
>NW_025267226.1:0-1484 GCF_018294505.1 Triticum aestivum | reverse complement strand
ACCTATGAAAGAATCCTTTGAAGCATCTGGTCAGCACAAACGTTTTGACTACTTGTGGAGCCAAAACGGACTCCGTATGACTCAGATGTACATGGTTTAGTTAACACTGTGCAAAACTGATTCCGAACGACTTTTACGGACTAGTTCTTAACACTGTACGTTCTCGATTTTTTCTATTCTACTTCACTAGACATCTCCATATAAGATCCAATTACTTGTAGGGAAATGCAAGAGACCTCGGTTATGACGATGCACTAGGTCCATAGCTGGGACTTTGTGTATGTTCTCGAAATGCGTTTGTCGAGTGCTCATTAAGAAAGTTTCTATACAAGTTTCTGAACGAATTCCTTAAGAAAAGTTCTCCAAAAGTTCCCTATGAAAGAATACTTTGAAGCATCTGGTCGTCACAAACGTTTTGACTACTTGTGGAGCCAGAACGGACTCCGTATGAGTCAGATATCCATGTTTCAGTTAACACTGCGCAAAACTGATTCCGAACGCACTTACAGACTAGTTCTTGTGTAGTTGCACTCGATTTTTTCCATTCTACTTCACTAAACATCGCCATATGAGATCCAATTTCTTGTAGGGAAATGAAAGAGACCTCGGTTATGATGATGCACTAGGTCCATAGCTGCGACTTTGTGGATGTTCTCGAAATGCGTTTGTCGAGTGCTCATTAAGAAAGTTTCTATACAAGTTTCTGAACGAACTCCTTAAGAAAAGTTGTCCAAAAGTTCCCTATGAAAGAATCCTTTGAAGCATCTAGTCGTCACAAACATTTTGACTACTTGTGGAGCCAACATGGACTGCGTATGAGTCAGATATCCATGTTTCAGTAAACACTGCGCAAAACTGATTACGAACGACAGTTACAGACTAGTTCTTGTGTAGTTGCACTCGTTTTTTCCATTCTACTTCACTAAACATCTCCATATGAGATCCAATTACTTGTAGGGAAATGCAAGAGACTTCGCTTATGAATATGCACTAGGTCCATAGCTGGGACTTTGTGTATGTTCTCGAAATGCGTTTGTCGAGTGCTCATTAAGAAAGTTTCTATACAAGTTTCAGAACGAACTCCTTAAGAAAAGTTCTCCAAAAGTTCCCTATGAAAGAATCCATTGAAGCATCTGGTCGTCACAAACGTTTTGACTACTTGTGGAGCCAAAACGGACTCCGTGTGAGTCAGATATCCATGTTTCAGTTAACACTGCGCAAAACTGATTTCGAACGACAGTTACAGACTAGTTCTTGTGTAGTTGCACTCGATTTTTTCCATTCTACTTCACTAAACATCTCCATATGAGATCCAATTACTTGTAGGGGAATGCATGAGACCTCGGTTATGAGGATGCACTAGGTCCATAGCTGGGACTTTGTGTATGTTCTGGAAATGCGTTTGTCGAGTGCTCATTAAGAAAGTTTCTATACAAGTTTCTGAACGAGCTCTTTAAGAAAAGTTCTCCAAAAGTTCCTTATGA
>NW_025267225.1:0-1484 GCF_018294505.1 Triticum aestivum | reverse complement strand
GGTCATTAACACTTGCAGTTTTGGCCGATCTGGCCCGTTTCGTGGATTATTACTCACCGTTTTTGGGCCCCGAAGGGATTTTCTTGTTTGATGTACCCCAAGGTGCGCTTACGTGCATGGCATTAACACTCACCGTTTTGGCCGATTCTGTCCCGTTTCGTGGACTATTACTCACCGTTTTGGGGTCCCAGAGCGATTTTCTTGGTTGATGAACCTCAATGTGCGCTTACGTGCATGACATTAACACTCGCCATTTTGGCCTATTCTGGCCTGTTTTGTGGACTATTAGTCACCGTTTTCGGGTCCCGGGCGATTTTTATAGTTGCTGAACCCCTAGGTGCGCTTACGTATCATTCATCAACACTCACCGTTTTGGCCGATTCTGACATGTTTCATGGACATTTACTCATCGTTTTGGGGTAAGGAGCAATTTCCACGATTACTGTACCCCGAGTTACGCTTACCTGTACGTCATTAACACTCGCTATTTTGGCCGATTCTGACCCATTTCATGGACTATTACTCACCATTTTGGGGTTTCGGAGCGATTTTTATGGTTGCTGAAGCCCAAGGTGTGCTTACGTGTCGTTCTTCAACACTCACAATTTTGGCCGATTCTGTCCCGTTTCATGGGCTATTACACATCGATTTGGGGTTTCGGAGGGATTTTCATGGTTACTGAACCCCAATGTGAACTTACATGCAGGTCATTAACACTTGCAGTTTTGGCGGATTCTGGCCCGTTTCGTGGATTATTACTCACCGTTTTTGGGCCCCGAAGCAATTTTCTTGTTTTATGTACCCCAAGGTGCGCTTACATGCATGACATTAACACTCACCGTTTTGGCCGATTCTGGCCCGTTTCGTGGAGTATTACTCACCGTTTTGGGGTCCCGGAGCGATATTCTTGGTTGATGAACCCCAAGGTCTGCTTACGTGCATGCCATTAACACTCGCTGTTTTGGCCTATTCTGGCCTAATTTGTGGACTACTAGTCACCGTTTTTGGGTCCAGGACGATTTTTATAGTTGCTGAACCCCTAGGTGCACTTACGTATCATTCATCAACACTCACCGTTTTGGTCGATTTTGACCCGTTTCATGGACTATTACTCATCGTTTTGGGGTAAGAAGCAATTTCCACGGTTATTGAACCCCGAGGTGCGCTTACGTGTACGTCATTAACACTCGCTATTTTGGCCGATTGTAGCTTGTTATGCGGACTATTACTCACCATTTTGGGTTCTCGGAGCGATTTTTATGGTTGTTGAAGCCCAAGGTGTGCTTACGTGTCGTTCTTCAACACTCGCAATTTTGGCCGATTCCCGTTTCATGGGCTATTACACATCGATTTGGGGTTCCGGAGCGATATTCATGGTTACTGAAACCCAATGTGCGCTTACATGCAGGTCATTAACACTTGCAGTTTTGGCCGATTCTGGCCCGTTTCGTGGATTATTACTCACCGTTTTTGGGCCCCGAAGC
>NW_025267224.1:0-1484 GCF_018294505.1 Triticum aestivum | reverse complement strand
CCATTTCTTGGACTATTACTTAGTTTCGGGGGTCCCGGAGTGATTTCCATGATTTACGAACCCCGTCGTGCGTTTACGTGTCGGTCATCAACACTCACAATTTTGGCCGATTCTGGTCCGTTTTGTGCACTTTTACTCACCGCTTTGGGGTCCCAGAGCGATTTCCATGGTTGTTGAACTCCAAGGTGCACTTACGTGTCTGTCATCAACATTCATAGTTTTTGCTAATTCTGGCCCGTTTCTTGGACTATTACTCTGTTTGGCGTCCCGGTGTGATTTCCATGATTGACGAACACCGGGGTGCGTTTATGTGTCGGTTAGCAACACTCGCATTTTGGGCCGCTTCTGGCCCGTTTCGTGGACTATTACTCACCGTGTTGGGGCCCCAAAGCGATTTCCATGGTTGTTGAACCCCATGGTGCACTTACGTGTCGATCATCAACAATCGCAGTTTGGGCCGATTTTGGCCCGTATCTTGCACTATTACTTAGTTTTAGGCGTCCCGCAGTGATTTCCACGATTGACGAACTCCGTGGTGCGTTTACATGTCAGTCATCAATACACAATTTTGGTCGACTCTGGTCCATTTCGTGCACGATTATTCACCATTTTGGCGTCCCAGAGCGATTTTCCATGATTGACAATTCCCGGGGTGCGTATGCATGTCTGTCCTCAACACTCACAGTTTCGGCCAATTCTAACGCGATTCGTGGACTATTACTCAACATTTAGGGGTCCCGAAGCGATTTCCATAGTTGTTAAACCCCAAAATGCGTTTAGGTGTCGGTCATGAACACTCACAGTTTTGGACGATTTGGCCCATTTCGTGGACTATTACTCACTGTTTTGGGGTCCCGGTGCGACTTGCACGATTAACAAACCACGGTGCGACTTGCATTTTGGGCCGATTCTGGCTTGTTTTGTGGCACTCGCAGTTTTGGCCGATTCTGGCCCGTTTCATGGACTATTACTCACTGTTTTGGGGTCCCGGAGTGCTTTCCTTGATTAACAAACCCCGGGGTGCGTTTACGTGTCGGTCATAAACACTCGTGGTTTTTGTCGATTCTGACTCGTTTCGTGGACTATTACTCACCGTTTTGGGGTCCCGAAGCGATTTCCATAGTTGTTGAACCCAAAGGTGCGCTTACATGTAGGTCATCAACAATCGCAGTTTGGGCCGGTTTTCGCCCGTTTCTTGGACTATTACTTAGTTTTTGGGGTCCCGGAGTGATTTCCACGATTTACGAACCCCGTGGTACGTTTACGTGCCGGTCATCAACACTCATAATTTTGGCCGATTCTGGTCCGTTTCGTGCACTATTACTCACCGCTTTGGGGTCCCAGAGCGATTTCCATGGTTGTTGAACTCCAAGGTGCAGTTACTGTCTGTCATCAACATTCGTCGTTTTTGCCGATTCTGGCCTGTTTCTTTGACTATTACTCCGTTTTGGCGTCCCGGTGTGATTTCCATGATTGATGAACAC
>NW_025267223.1:0-1484 GCF_018294505.1 Triticum aestivum | reverse complement strand
TTGGAGTTCGACAACCATGGAGATCGCTTTGGAAACCCCATACGGTGAGTAATAGTCCATGAAACGGGCCAGAATCGGCCAAAACTGCGAGTGTTGATGACCAACACATAAGCACACCTTGGAGTTCAACAACTATGGAAATCGCTTCGGGACCCCAAAACGGTGAGTAATAGTCCATGAAACAGGTCAAAATTGGACAAAACTGTGAGTGTTGACGACGGACACATAAACACACCCGGGGTTCATCAATCGTGGAAATCGCTCTGGGTCCCCAAAACACTGAGTAATAGTGCACGAAACGGACACGATTCAGCCGAATATGTGAGTGTTGATGACCGACACGTAAACGCATCCTGGGGTTCGTCAATCGTGGAAATGACTCCGAGACCCCAAAATAGGGTAATAGTCCAAGAAACGGGCAAGAATCGAACCAAACTATGATTGTTGATGACCGACACATGAGCGCACCTTGGAGGTTGACAACCATGGAAATCGCTTTGGGACCCCAAAACGGTGAGTAATAGTCCATGAAACGGGCCAGAATCGGCCAAAACTGCGAGTGTTGATGACCGACACGTAAGCACACCTTGGGGGTTCAAGTCCTATGGAAATCGCTTCAGGACTCCAAAACGGTGAGTAATAGTCCACGAAACATGTCAGAATTGGCCAAAACTGTCAGTGTTGACGACGAACACATAAACGCATCCCGGGGTTCATCAATCGTGGAAATTGCTCTGGATCCCCAAAACGCTGAGTAATAGTGCATGAAACGGACTAGAATCGGCCGAATATGTGAGTGTTGATGACCGACACGTAAACGCACCCCGGGGTTCCTCAATCGTGGAAATGACTCCGAGACCCCAAAATAGAGTAATAGTCCAAGAAACGGGCGAGAATCGGCCCAAATTGTGATTCTTGATGACCGACACGTAAGCGCATCTTGGAGTTCGACAACCATGGAGATCGCTTTGGGACCCCCATACGGTGAGTAATAGTCCATGAAACGGGCCAGAATCGGCCAAAACTGCGAGTGTTGATGACCAACACATAAGCACACCTTGGAGTTCAACAACTATGGAAATCGCTTCGGGACCCCAAAACGGTGAGTAATAGTCCACGAAACAGGTCAAAATAGGACAAAACTGTGAGTGTTGACGACGGACACATAAACACACCCGGGGTTCATCAATCGTGGAAATCGCTCTGGGTCCCCAAAACACTGAGTAATAGTGCACGAAACGGACACGATTCAGCCGAATATGTGAGTGTTGATGACCGACACGTAAACGCATCCTGGGGTTCGTCAATCGTGGAAATGACTCCGAGACCCCAAAATAGGGTAATAGTCCAAGAAACGGGGAAGAATCGACCCAAACTGTGATTGTTGATGACCGACACATGAGCGCACCTTGGAGGTCGACAACCATGGAAATCGCTTTGGGACCCCAAAACGGTGAGTAATAGTCCATGAAACGGGCCAGAAT
>NW_025267222.1:0-1484 GCF_018294505.1 Triticum aestivum | reverse complement strand
GATTCAGTTAGTGCCGATCGGTATCTTGTGCCTACACATAGGGCTCACTGGCTACTACACACTCACCCAATTATAGTCAGATCATAGAAGTCGGTCGGCAATACGTAGGGCTTAGCACATGCAAATGAACCTTTGAACAGATGCACGAGCGAATATTTTGCAAAATCTAAGGTACGTTTTCAAGGCACAACAATTTTTACGTGATAAACATATATGAAACGCGAGCTTACTCAACATATTGCAATTGTCATGCAGGCTTATTTTTCTCTAAACAAGGATAATAACCATTGGATTACATGTGTCACGCATACCGTTAAGAAAGAGCTTCAGGTTCTTGATTCATTGATGGGACGAGAACGTTCTGAATCTACCACGAAGCTCGTTCAGGATTTTGTAAGTTTCATAATCATATGTGTAAATTTCAGCCTGTCATTTGTTTACCATATGTACTTAACATGTTTGCGTCGTTTTAACTTTATTTTCATAGAGAACAGCTTGCGGGAGATATCCAAGATGCAAATGATAAGTTAATTATTTCATTCCTGGATGTGTCCGCATGGCCTATTGTTCCGTACAACATGCCCCAACAGGAAGATGGGTGAGATACCTGCTACATGTTCTTTTGAAAGACATGGACTGCTTGAATGTTATCTTAAATAACATGCTTAAATAAATGCAATTTGGTTTACCGAAAACAGGAACTCATGCGGGCTGTTCCTGCTTCGCTGTTCTCAGTACTGGGACGGAGAAAAGTTCAGAAGCATTATTTCTCAGGTCGGTACATTTTTATATGCAAAAATAATACATGCTAGTATATGCGAATGTTCAAATTATAAACATTTTCATTCTATTTCAGAAATCTATTTATGATTTGAGTGAAAGAATGACAGCTGGAATAAGCTTACGGAAGTGAAAAACAAAGTTATCCGCCTTTCGAATAAGAAGAAGAAATAACTATCACACGTGAGAGTAGTAGGCGGATTTCGATTTTAGTCCAATGTTTTGCAAATGTGATTGAAGATTTTGTATGCATGTTGTATTTAATTTTTATGTACGGATTAAATCTTTTGTACCCGTCATGGTGCGTTTATTTATGATTATATTGCGTGACTAATTTAATATATGAGAGTGAGATTTACATTCTAAATATTATTTGTTTATAGATTTGTATCGTATTTTGCATATGAATTAAATTGCTGTACAACTACGCCGGCCGCGAGATTTATTATGAAATAATAATAAAAAATGCCCGACCATATCTACTGGGCCGTCCGTTAAACTATATTTTGCCCTCAGGCAGACAGGTCGGCCCATACACGAGCCCGACAGCGGTGTCCAACAGGGCTAAGGGGTGACGCTACGTTGCAAAGTGGACTTGCACCAAACGCCGACGCGGTCATTTAAGCCGGTCGATGCGCCCTTCGCTCGGCAAGGTGGGACTAAACACAAGCGCTTGTGTTAAGGCGGCGGACACCGCGTGTATG
>NW_025267221.1:0-1484 GCF_018294505.1 Triticum aestivum | reverse complement strand
CGTTAAACATTTTCAAAATCCTCAAAAACCTAATAGAAAAAAAGTTACGGGGCTTGTAAGATCTAGTGTGGGAAAAAATTGAAAAATATTCAAACAGTGGGCAAACTATGGTCAAACAATGGTCAAACTAATTATTCTAGAATATTAGTGTTACTAAATAATTCGGACCAGAGGGGGGCTGCGCGCCTCCTTCCTTTCGGCCTCTTTCCTCTATTCCCGTATGGCCCAATAAGGCCCATATACTCTCCGGCGAATTCCCGTAACTCTCCGGTACTCCGAAAAATACCCGAATCACTCGGAACCTTTCCGAACTCCGAATATAGTCGTCCAATATATCGATCTTTACGTCTCGACCATTTTGAGACTCCACGTCATGTCCCCGATCTCATCCGAGACTCCGAACTCCTTCGATACATCAAAACTCATAAACTCATAATATAACTGTCATCAAAACCTTAAGCGTGCGGACCCTACGGGTTCGAGAACAATGTAGACATGACCTAGAACTATTCTCGGTCAATAACCAATAGCGGAACCTGGATGCCCATATTGGTTCCTACATATTCTACGAAGATCTTTATCGGTCAAACCGCATAACAACATACGTTGTTCCCTTTGTCATCGGTATGTTACTTGCCCGAGATTTGATCGTCGGTATCCAATACCTAGTTTGCAAATGTGAATTTTGACTTTATTTGCAAAATCTCTCTGAAATTTGTAAAAATGGGCATAACTTTTGCATACTAACTCGGATGAAAAAGTTTTTTATATGAAAAATCATCTACTCGAAAAGTTACACCCAAATTTAACTGGGGGAACCCCATTAAACATTTTCAAAATCCTCAAAAACCTAATAGAAAAAAAGTTACGGGGCTTGTAAGATCTAGTGTGGGAAAAAATTGAAAAATATTCAAACAGTGGGCAAACTATGGTCAAACAATGGTCAAACTAATTATTCTAGAATATTAGTGTTACTAAATAATTCGGACCAGAGGGGGGCTGCGCGCCTCCTTCCTTTCAGCCTCTTTCCTCTATTCCCGTATGGCCCAATAAGGCCCATATACTCTCCGGCGAATTCCCGTAACTCTCCGGTACTCCGAAAAATACCCGAATCACTCGGAACCTTTCCGAACTCCGAATATAGTCGTCCAATATATCGATCTTTACGTCTCGACCATTTTGAGACTCCTCGTCATGTCCCCGATCTCATCCGAGACTCCGAACTCCTTCGGTACATCAAAACTCATAAACTCATAATATAACTGTCATCAAAACCTTAAGCGTGCGGACCCTACGGGTTCGAGAACAATGTAGACATGACCTAGAACTATTCTCGGTCAATAACCAATAGCGGAACCTGGATGCCCATATTGGTTCCTACATATTCTACGAAGATCTTTATCGGTCAAACCGCATAACAACATACGTTGTTCCCTTTGTCATCGGTATGTTACTTGCCCGAGATTTGATCGTCGGTATCCAAT
>NW_025267220.1:0-1485 GCF_018294505.1 Triticum aestivum | reverse complement strand
AGAGAGTAGATGGAAGTCCTCCAAGTAGCATCTCCAAGTAACATCTCCAAGTAGCATCTCGAGTAGCATAATCCTACCCGGCGATCCTCTCCTCGTCGCCCTGCGGAAAAGCGATCACCGGGTTGTATCTGGCACTTGGAAGGGTGTGTTTTATTAAGTATCCGGTTCTAGTTGTCATAAGGTCAAGGTACAACTCCAAGTCGTCCTGTTACCGAAGATCACGGCTATTCGAATAGATTAACTTCCCTGCAGGGGTGCACCACATAGCCCAACACGCTCGATCCCATTTGGCCGGACACACTTTCCTGGGTCATGCCCGGCCTCGGAAGATCAACACGTCGCAGCCCCACCTAGGCACAACAGAGAGGCCAGCACGCCGGTCTAAACCTAAGCGCGCAGGGGTCTGGGCCCATCGCCCTGAGCACACCTGCACGTTGCGAGGGCGGCCGGAAGCAGACCTAGCCTAGTAGGCGTTCCCGTCCAATCCGGCGCGCGCCGCTCCGTCGCTGACGTCTGAAGTGCTTCGGCTGATACCACGACGTCGGGATACCCATAACTACTCCCACGTAGATGGTTAGTGCGTATAGGCTCGTAGCCGACTCAGATCAAATACCAAGATCTCGTTAAGCGTGTTAAGTATCCGCGAACGCCGAACAGGGCCAGGCCCACCTGTCTCCTAGGTGGTCTCAACCTGCCCTGTCGCTCCGCCACAAAGTAACAGTCGAGGGCCATCGGGAACCCAGGCCCACCTCTACCGGGATGGAGCCACCTGTCCTTTCAGCCCCCTCGTCAGAATCACTTGCGGGTACTCAATGAGCTGACCCGACTTTAGTCACCATCTGTATAGTATGTATGTATGTATAGCATATACCCGTGATCACCTCCCAAGTGATCACGGCCCGATAGTATAGCAAGGCAGACTGACAAGAATGTAGGGCCAATGATGATAAGCTAGCATCCTATACTAAGCATTTAGGATTGCAGGTAAGGTATCAACAAATGTAGCGACAATGTCAGGCTATGCATCAGAATAGGATTAACGAAAGCAGTAACATGCTACACTACTCTAATGCAAGCAGTATAGAGGAGAATAGGCGATATCTGGTGATCAAGGGGGGGGGGCTTGCCTGGTTGCTCTGGCAAGAGAGAGGGGTCGTCAACTCCGTAGTCGAACTCGGTGGCATCAGCGTCGGTCTCGTAGTCTACCGGAGAGAAGAGGGGGAAGAAATAATGAATACAGAGCAAACAAAGCATCACAAAATATAACAAGGCAATACGCGGTGTTCGGTGTGCCCTAACGCGGTAGTAGGTGATACCGGTGAAGGGGGGAAAACATCCGGGAAAGTATTCCCGGTGTTTCGTGTTTTCGGGCAGAGGAGCCGGAGGGGGAAAGTTGCGGGTTCGATAGGTTAGGGGGGTGTGGTGGACGAACGGACTGCGTATCCGGAATCGTCTCGTCGTTCTGAGCAACTTTCATGTTGAAAA
>NW_025267219.1:0-1485 GCF_018294505.1 Triticum aestivum | reverse complement strand
CCGCGAGGGAGGTTTCGTTCATGCTCCAACTAATGACAATAATAGATATTATCACAACTTGCGGTTAGCTCATGTTCTCTCAGAGAGGACATGAAAACCCAGAGGTTACTGCAAGTATTTGTCAGTAACCATTCAGACACATGCGATACGTTTGTCGGTAACCATTCAAAAAAAAATGCTCTGTTTACTGGGTCCAGTGCGGACACACGTAAACATAAAAAACTTCTGGTCATGTCCACCCCTGAGTGACAATGATATTGAAGGCATGAGAGAGAGCGTATTTTTTGCTCTTTAACTGAGTTTTGCATCGGCGCACATAGGTGCACCAGTTCCTTGTTTTTGCAATTTGGCTACGCGCTCACAAAGTACAGTAGATCGCTATTTGGCCAACCTCGTGGCTACCCTAAGGTCCTCATGGTCCCCCGCCGCCAAGAGCTCCCAATTGATTCCTCGTGGATGTAGTTTGTTCATAAGAAGAGGGTGAAGCATTGGGAATCACACAACCTTATCCCACTTTGCAGCTTCTTTACGAGAAGGAAGACATGTGTGCTTTTTTAATCCGCCGGAGGGTGTTGATATCACGATTTTAAATCGTGGACGATTTGGCTGCGATTGCCCCTTAGAAATCAACCCTCTATTTGCATAAAGTTCAAAATCGCCGGATATTGCTGGAGATCACGCCGATTTAGGGTACAATTCCACTACAATTTAGGCTCCCGCGATTTTTGCAAGTGTTTGATGTTCACAATACTACCGCTGTGGAGTACTAGACAGTTAGTTTTTCCTCAATTTGTCTATTTTAAAGCCGGTCACTATATCAGTCATCAATAGCAAAAGCAGAACATATTTTCTTTTTAACAAGGGAAGTACCCTTTGCAGTGATCATACACTACTAGAATCGCCGTGAGTTTCAAAGAAACTCGGCAGACCACATATTAAACTCGGCGAAATATTCACCGGATGCCAAACTCGGCGCAGCGCACTTGGCTGGACGGGGCTCGGCAACCATTAATACTGTCGAGTGCATTCCATCGAGAACTCCATGAATATATAAGCATTTTTTGCCGAGTTTCGGTCTGAAACAACTCATCGAACCACACCGTCAGACTGAACGTGTCGTTAACGGAAGTGGCACATGGCACAAATATTCGCCGACTTTTGGCAGACAAAACTCGGTGAAGCCTCACCAATAGAAATGATCCACGTGGCCGAACACATTGCCCAGCAAAAAATATCTGCTGGGTTCATTATTCAGCAGAACTGGGCAATTTGTTTGCTGAGTTCCACACTCGGAAAATATGTAACCAATTTGTGGCAGTTTCCTTTTTCTCTCTTGGATTAAGTCCGTATATTGACACATGTGGCTTGTTTTATCCTTGAGATGACAAGATGCTCGCGACCGACCAGGAGCCGGTGCTGGCTCTGCCTAGGTGACAGACGGAAGGCTTTGAAAAAAAATGCAACCAGGTTCCGGAGCGGGTGGAG
>NW_025267218.1:0-1485 GCF_018294505.1 Triticum aestivum | reverse complement strand
TTGGAGATGCTACTTGGAGGACTTCAATCTACTCTCTTCTACATGCTGCAAGACGGAGGCTGCCAGAAGCGTAGTCTTCGATAGGACTAGTTATCCCCCTCTTATTCTGGCATTCTGTAGTTCAGTCCACTGATATGGCCTCCTTACACATATACCCATGCATATGTAGTGTAGTTCCTTGCTTGCGAGTACTTTGGATGAGTACTCACGGTTGCTTTCTCCCCCCCTTTTCCCCTTTCCTTTCTTTCTGGTTGCCGCAACCAGATGCTGGAGTCCAGGAGCTAGACGCCACCGTCAGAACGACGACGACTACTATCCCGGAGGTGCCTACTACTACGTGCAGCCCGCTGACGACGACCAGGAGTAGTTTAGGAGGATCCCAGGCAGGAGGCCTGCGCCTCTTTCGATCTGTATCCCAGTTTGTGCTAGCCATCTTATGGCAACTTGTTTAACTTATGTCTGTACTCAGATATTGTTGCTTCCGCTGACTCGTCTATGATCGAGCACTTGTATTCGAGCCCTCGAGGCCCCTGGCTTGTATTATGATGCTTGTATGACTTATTTTATTTGTAGAGTTGTGTTGTGATATCTTCCCGTGAGTCCCTGATCTTGATCGTACACATTTGCGTGCATGATTAGTGTACGATTGAATCAGGGGCGTCACAAGTTGGTATCAGAGCCGACTGCCTGTAGGAATCCCCCTTTCCAACTCCTTGGCCGAAGTCGAGTCTAGACTTTACAAAACTTTTACTAACATGGATGTGCGGCCCATGGGCCCACGTCGCCATTGGGTGGTATTAGGATCTTTTACTCCTCGACCTTTACTCTGGGATTCTGAACTCTCTTCTATTCGGGTTAAACGATTTTGCTAAAAACAAAACTAACTTTAGGTTCTCGCAAGTACTTTCTCCCGGAGAGCCACTTGTTACCGATTACCGCCTGCTGCACCAGAAGATTTCGAGATACTCTACGATGTGCTCTGGAGACTATGTGCCATCGCTTTTGCAATTCACTTCCATCGATAAATCCCTCTGGATAACTACTTACACCTATCGTTCATATTGTCATCCCCCGTTGCTTTTGTTATTACAAAATGTCCTGAAATACTCTTCGGTATTCCGAGAATTCTTTACGCTTACTGCCCTGCAGTTCCTTGCTGCATGAATACCCCTACGGATAATTACTCGCGCTTGCCGAGTATCCGCTCATCCCCAGTTGTTCTTGTGTTTCACAAAAGTCTTCAAAATAATATTCGATCTTCCGAAAATCCTCTGGAGCCTTTGGCTCTTGAAATTCTTGCTTGCTGGCATTATGGTTAATCCCATAAGTCTCGTAGTCTTAATGACATTCCTTGTCATTATCATTTTGAGTCTGTTGACTCAATATGTTGCGAATACACGCAATCATCATTGATCCTTATAAATTACCTTTCCGACTGAGCTTCCATTCTTTTAACGGGAATTGGTTCTCGACCAATCCAATTGT
>NW_025267217.1:0-1485 GCF_018294505.1 Triticum aestivum | reverse complement strand
TTTGGCCAAAAGAAATGTGTAGCAAGTACGTCCTCCGTCTTCTTCACGCCAAAGTGTCCCATTAATCCTCCTCCATGCGCCTCCTGCAACAACAAAAGACGAACGGAGCTAGCTGGAATGCATAGCTTGTTAGCACGAAACACAAATCCATCATTAACAACAAACTTGTTCCACATTCTTCCTTCTTTACAATTCTGCATTACATCTTTAAAATCAGCATCATGCACATATTGATCTTTGATGGTCTCCAAACCAAATATTTTGAAGTCAAGTTGTGAAAGCATAGTATAGCGACGAGACAATGCATCAGCAATAACATTTTCTTTTCCCTTCTTGTGTTTAATGACATAAGGGAAAGTCTCAATGAATTCAACCCATTTAGCATGTCTACAATTCAGTTTAGCTTGACTTTTAATATGTTTCAAAGATTCATGATCAGAATGTATAACAAATTCTTTGGGCCATAAATAATGTTGCCATGTTTCTAAACTCCGAACAAGAGCATATAATTCTTTATCATAAGTAGAATAATTCAGACTAGGCCCACTCAATTTTTCAGAAAAGTATGCAAACAGGTTTGCCATCTTGTAATAACACACCTCCTAATCCAATTCCACTAGCATCACATTCAAGCTCAAAAGTCTTATTAAAATCAGGAAGTTGGAGTAAAGGAGCATGTGTCAACTTATCTTTCAATACCGTGAAGGCTTCTTCCTGTGCGGTACCCCAAAGAAAAGGCACATCTTTCTTCGTAAGCTCATTGAGAGGTGCAGCAATGGTGCTGAAATCTCTCACAAAACGCCTATAGAATCCAGCGAGGCCAAGAAAACTCCTCACTTGTGTGACCGTTTTGGGCTGCGGCCAACTCTCAATAGCTTCAATCTTGGCTTTATCAACTTCAATTCCTTGTGGAGTAACAACATAGCCAAGAAAAGATACTCGGTCGGTGCAAAAGGTGCACTTCCCAAGGTTACCAAACAAACGTGCATCACGTAGAGCAATAAAAACAGCACGTAAATGTTCCAAATGTTCCTCCAAAGAACTGCTATAAATCAATATGTCATCAAAGTAAACTACCACAAATCGTCCAATGAAAGCACGTAAAACTTCGTTCATTAATCTCATGAAAGTACTAGGTGCATTAGTTAACCCAAAAGGCATGACTAACCACTCATATAATCCAAACTTAGTTTTAAATGTTGTTTTCCATTCATCTCCCAATTTCATACGAATTTGATGGTAGCCACTACGCAAATCAACTTTGGAGAATATTGTAGAGCCACTCAATTCATCAAGCATATCATCTAGCCTAGGAATAGGATGACGATAACGAATAGTAATATTATTAATGCCTCTACAATCAACACACATACGTGATGTACCATCCTTTTTCGGCACTAGAATAATAGGAACAGCACAAGGACTAAGGGATTCGCGTATATAACCTTTGTCGAGAAGCTCTTGTACTTGACGCATAATCTCCTT
>NW_025267216.1:0-1485 GCF_018294505.1 Triticum aestivum | reverse complement strand
GCTTATCTGATTCTGTTAAAACAGGTCCCAGAAGTGCCAACCTCAACCAGAGTGTGGTAACCAAGCTGAAGGCCGTGTACACCTTGGTGAAGCAACTCTACACCGGGTCACAGCGTGCCTTGGCTGTGGTGGCCCTATCCAACGAGGTGCCGACTCACCTGGCGAAGTTCTTCGCCGGCTCGCCGTTCTGCTTCAACGTATCCAAGAGCTGTGACGGGCCTCTGCAAGAGCCGGAGCGATCGCCGCGCTGAGCCGGGCCAAGGCGTTCCTTCCAGAGTTAGACCCGGCGGACATCGCCCTCGGCTATCCAAGTTTGAAGGAAGACGGCACAGCCTTCGACCAAAGGGACTTTGCTACCTGTGTGAAGATCGTGCGCCCGGTGGCCACCCTCATTGGAAACGACACAGATCTGACCAAGTACCAGCCGGGTTACAACGCGGAGAATCAGAGGATCCCCACCCCGCGCTATGAAGCCCTCAGCTTAATCCCGCCAACTCGTCAGCACACCTTCGCCCCGGAGATTGACCCGGCCGGGTTAATTGACGAGGAAGCTCAATTCGAAGCTCTGAGCGGCATCGACTGGAAGTCATCAACTTTCCAGGTCTTGGGAACAGCCGGAGGAGAAGAGAGGGATGAGCCGGAGACGTCAACCCAGCAAGCATCTTAACTCAGCAGGCGACTTATAAAACAATGCTCCACCCTTTTGGACTCGATGAGTCTTGTAATAGAGTAGGATCAATACTTTAAATTTGCCGTGCCATCGTGCACGCGTTGAATGCTGAAGTCCTTTGAAGTTGTCTCCTCTATACTTCTCCGGGTCATAATCGATTATTCATTTTCCTTAAGCTCAAAAATAATTGCCCTTAACTATCCTGCATAGAAGGACAAATCACAAGTCTCTAGGCGGCTTACCGCACTGAGAAGCATAGTTTTAAACATATAACCCGGAATATGAATCAAAAAATATTGGTCCTCAGTTATGTCCTTGATATAACCGTAACAACACACTTACCAGCCTGCAAGCACACTTCCGGCTTAGATAACCCGGGCAATAAGATTGGTACCTCAATCCCGGTTTACCAGCCTTAATGACTCCGGTTGTATTCGATTAACCCTGTAAATCAAAGTTAAGCCGGCAAAGTGAAACCCGGCCGTACACACTTTGAAATAATCAGAAGAAACTCACTATAAATCAGAAAAACTTAGGGGCTTCCAGTACGAATACGACCAGAGACCCGTCCCAAAGGGGTTATGCTAGGATTCGAATACGATCATATAGCCCCCAGTGGGTGTGGTGTTGCCAATCAAAAGGGTACCGACAGCTATGTTCTCTTTGGTTCGAATACGACCCATGTTTGAACAGGAAGCCCCCAAGTGATTTTAAGAATTGTTTAACGACGCTGATTCGAATACGATCCACGTCGGTTCCCAAAGGGGTTAAACTATGATTCAAATATGATCAAAGAAAACTCCCCAATGAGCTCG
>NW_025267215.1:0-1485 GCF_018294505.1 Triticum aestivum | reverse complement strand
AGCCAATGCCGAGCTGGCCCTTTGAGCTTGAGGGGTAGGTATTTTATGGCATGGAGATCGTCTCCTCTGGCCATATGTATGTGTAGGATATAATCCTCAATCCAGACTCCGGGGTCTGTTGTTCCGTCATATGCCTCTATGTTTACGGGTTTGAATCCCGCTGGAAATCCATGATCCAGTACCTCGTCGGTGAAACATAGTGGGTGTGCGGCGCCCCTGTATTTGGGTGTGCCGTTGTCTTCAAATGCTCGACGGGTTATGTTGCTTCCTGGAGTCTTCTTTTTTGGCCCATAGATAGACCTGGCCGGGTCATCCTTTTTCCGAGAATCTTTATGCTGATCGTGTGCCGGCTTGTGTGCGGCGCCCCTTGCTGTTCTTGGCCTGTCATCTAGTCGTCTATCCCGCCAGGCGGCTTCTTTCTTTTTTGACTGCGGGGGCTCTAAGGCCTCGTCGTCAAATTCGGGCAACAACTTGCGCTTCGGGTAGCTCTTTGTCTGGTGACTAGCGCCATATTTATCTACGGTGTTGAGTACTTTGCTCCATCTCATTCTGAGTGCGTCCTCCGCTGTTTTGAGCTTCCGCTTTTGCTTCTTCAAACTTCATGCAGTGGCGACGAGCCTTTTATGAAGGTTCATATGCTCTGGTGATGTGAGATCGTCTTCGCCAGGGATGGGTTGCTTGGTGGCATGTTCATCGTCCACTGCTTCACCCTACTCTAGGGTCGGGTCCGTATGGGTGCCCTTTTTATCTAGGCCGGTCTTCGGGCGGCGCTTGCGTCGTCGTTTTGGTTGTTTGTTGGGGGAGTTGTCCTTCGCCACGTCCCGTTTTTCCTCGTTGTCGCTTCCTTTTGGTGTATCCACCATGTATATGTCGTGCGTTGGGGTGGCTTTCCGGTGCCCGATGGGTGCCGGTTCTTGGTCGTCTCCGGCATCGTCGTCCATACCGTCGATGTCTGCGGAGTCGTAGTCTAGCATGTCGGGTAGATCGTCGACAGTGGCTACCAAGTGGGTGGTGGGTGGGCTTTGAATTTCTTCGTCGTCCGCATCCCAACCGTCCTGGCCGCAGTCCGGCCATGGCTCTCCTGATAACGAGAGATACTTTAGCGAACTCAAGATGTCACCGAAAGGTGAGTGTTGAAAGATGTCCGCTGCGGTGAACTCCATGATCGACGCCCAATCGGATTCGATCGGAGGGGGCGGGGGAGGTTCAGAGTCCGGCAAGGAGTTTGGCACCTTGGAGTCACAAGCTTCGTGAGGGACAAGGTTAGTGTTCGACTTTATCGCTGTAGAGGTTGCAGTCCCCAAGGCGGTGTCTAGCCATCCGTCCTCGATCTGCGCAGCTGGCTCTGAATTGAAGATCAGAGCGGACTCGATTGCGGCCTCCAGGGTACTGTCCGCCTGCAGAGCTAAATCATGCCCATGGTAACAGTGCGGCGCGCTTGGCTGTGGCCCGAACCCATCGAAGATCAAGTCCCCGCGGATGTCA
>NW_025267214.1:0-1485 GCF_018294505.1 Triticum aestivum | reverse complement strand
TTTTCAACATGAAAGTTGCTCAGAACGACGAGACGATTCCGGATACGCAGTCCGTTCGTCCACCACACCCCCCTAACCTATCGAACCCGCAACTTTCCCCCTCCGGCTCCTCTGCCCGAAAACACGAAACACCGGGAATACTTTCCCGGATGTTTTCCCCCCTTCACCGGTATCACCTACTACCGCGTTAGGGCACACCGAACACCGCGTATTGCCTTGTTATATTTTGTGATGCTTTGTTTGCTCTGTATTCATTATTTCTTCCCCCTCTTCTCTCCGGTAGACTACGAGACCGACGCTGATGCCACCGAGTTCGACTACGGAGTTGACGACCCCTCTCTCTTGCCAGAGCAACCAGGCAAGCCCCCCCCCCTTGATCACCAGATATCGCCTATTCTCCTCTATACTGCTTGCATTAGAGTAGTGTAGCATGTTACTGCTTTCGTTAATCCTATTCTGATGCATAGCCTGACATTGTCGCTACATTTGTTGATACCTTACCTGCAATCCTAAATGCTTAGTATAGGATGCTAGTTTATCATCATTGGCCCTACATTCTTGTCAGTCTGCCTTGCTATACTATCGGGCCGTGATCACTTGGGAGGTGATCACGGGTATATGCTATACATACATACATACTATACAGATGGTGACTAAAGTCGGGTCAGCTCATTGAGTACCCGCAAGTGATTCTGACGAGGGGGCTGAAAGGACAGGTGGCTCCATCCCGGTAGAGGTGGGCCTGGGTTCCCGACGGCCCTCGACTGTTACTTTGTGGCGGAGCGACAGGGCAGGTTGAGACCACCTAGGAGACAGGTGGGCCTGGCCCTGTTCGGCGTTCGCGGATACTTAACACGCTTAACGAGATCTTGGTATTTGATCTGAGTCGGCTACGAGCCTATTCGCACTAACCATCTACGTGGGAGTAGTTATGGGTATCCCGACGTCGTGGTATCAGCCGAAGCACTTCAGACGTCAGCGACGGAGCGGCGCGCGCCGGATTGGACGGGAACGCCTACTAGGCTAGGTCTGCTTCCGGCCGCCCTCGCAACGTGCAGGTGTGCTCAGGGCGATGGGCCCAGACCCCTGCGCGCTTAGGTTTAGACCGGCGTGCTGGCCTCTCTGTTGTGCCTAGGTGGGGCTGCGACGTGTTGATCTTCCGAGGCCGGGCATGACCCAGGAAAGTGTGTCCGGCCAAATGGGATCGAGCGTGTTGGGCTATGTGGTGCACCCCTGCAGGGAAGTTAATCTATTCGAATAGCCGTGATCTTCGGTAACAGGACGACTTGGAGTTGTACCTTGACCTTATGACAACTAGAACCGGATACTTAATAAAACACACCCTTCCAAGTGCCAGATACAACCCGGTGATCGCTTTTCCGCAGGGCGACGAGGAGAGGATCGCCGGGTAGGATTATGCTACTCGAGATGCTACTTGGAGATGTTACTTGGAGATGCTACTTGGAGGACTTCCATCTACTCTCT
>NW_025267213.1:0-1485 GCF_018294505.1 Triticum aestivum | reverse complement strand
CATCTGCTCGCCGATGAGTTTGTAGAAGTGGTTGCTCGTCCTCATGACAGGAAAGGAAAAGCGCAGGCCCATGCTACCATGATGAAGGCCGACGTGCTCCTCCGAGACCTAGCGGAGCTATCGCCGAAGCTCATGGTGGTGACAGAGCAGGAGGCCGACCACAACGGCAAGTTCATGGGCCGGTTCGACAATGCGCTCAACTACTACATGGCCCTATCTGATGCCCTGGAGGAGAGCGTACCTGAACGCGTGTCGGCAATGGAGCGGTCGGACGTGGAATGGTGCCTGCTCCTGCAAGAGATCAGGGATATTGTTGTCTGTGATGGCGTGCAACGCCGGGAGCGCCACGATCGGATGGTAAAGTGGGTGGAGCGGATGAAGGCCGCCGGATTCGCGTGATGAGCGCCGACGCAATGGTACAAACGGTCATGCTGGGTTAGATGGTGACCAGCTGCAGCAGGGAGTACAGGGTTTCCAGTGAGAAGGATATGTGCTCCTTCATCCACAGGTGCGACATCCCGTTGTTCTCTGTCCCGACCTGGCGTGGGGTGTGACGAGGATCACTAGATATTGTGACATGTGATATTTGCATATTTATCATTTCATTGCAATAATTTCATGCATTTGATGAAAATGATTTTAGTTGATTGCCCGAACTTCTTGTTATCATTTTGGAGTTGTTGTTGTTATCCTACTGTGCGATAGCTGTTGTTTCATCTTGTGCCACAAATAGAAGTTGCAAAACGTTCAAGACATTTTTTATTTTTGAAACATTCAAGATGTTTTGGTTATCTTTGAAACTTTCAAGACATTTTGAGTTGTTCTTGTTATCGTACTCCTAGTTGTTGTTTCATCTTATGCCACAATTAAAAGTTGAAAGTACGAGGTACTAGTATGATAGCAAATCAATAACCACAGAATGTTCGACTCTCTCTCTACCTTCCTCCATCTCCCTCTCTCTCCCTCTCTCCCCTCTAGCTCTCTCTCTCTCTCTCTGTGCATTCTCGCAAGGACAAACGTACACATGCGAGAAGAAATCATAACCTCTTCCTATGGGACCTTAGCACGACGACTTCTCTACTGTCTTCCAACTTAGTATGATAGAAGAATATAAAATTCCTTTTTGTGGCAGTATACATCCCTTTGGTTTAGAGGAACAAAGTGCAAGTAAATGGATAAAATTTCCTTTATCCCAACTGTTTAGGACAAATAAATGAAAGCTAAACTCCTCGGAGACCTCTTTTAGACCCTGTAAGCCGAGTGCCAACATTGGCCACAGAGCTTATAGGCTGTTCCGTGAAGGCACCGGCAGCCGCCTCCATTGTAGACACACGGCTGATATCTTTTGCCGAGTGCACGCTATAAGCCAGGTGCTTTTTCCAATAGATACCGTGCTATCCCTATAAGCCGAGAGTTTTTTTTGCAACACTCGGCTTATAGATGGCCATAAGCCAAGTCCATTGAATTTGCCGGGTGTTTTTTTTT
>NW_025267212.1:0-1485 GCF_018294505.1 Triticum aestivum | reverse complement strand
CCTGCTCACATCGTTTGGGGCCGTGAGCGACACCCCGGCCGGATCTCCTTGCGGATGGAACCCGAATAGGCGATAAACCTGGACTAGAGTCTTGTGTGGTTAGTCAGGTCGTGGCCGACACCCTCGCCAGGCTTCCGCTTGAAGGTTGCCGAGATACATAACGTGTACATGGCGGTAAGTGGCGAGAGCGTGTGTGAAGAAGTACACCCCTGCAGGGTTAACATGATCTATTCGAATAGCCGGGTCCGCGGTTATGGACTTCTTGGATGCTTACATGGTACATAGACAACTTGAAGTGGATACTCTAAAATGCTCAAGACAAGTGTGAGTGCTATGGATGGCCTTCTCGTAGGGAGACGGGGATGAATCCATAGTAGTGTATTGTGTGGTGATTAGTGGACTCGTGTACGTTGTTTCACCTCCAGAGTTTCTGGTAGTCGTAGAATAGGATAGCCACAGAGTCAAAGCTGGCTTGCTGCAACTAAACCCCACCTTACCCTCTTGATACAAATGCATGTATGATAGGATCTGATGTAAGTCTTGCTGAGTACCTTTGTACTCATGTTGCTTTATTTATGTTTTTGCAGCGGAGACTTCGGTCTTACTAGTGTTCTTGTGGACTTCGACTAGTAGCTAGTACCTCAGCTACGATCTTGATCGGATGTTGTAGATAGTCAGGCTCTTCAGCCTTTTCCATTTGTAGATGTCTGTACCCAGACATGTAATGCTTCCGCTTGTTGCTTGTATGCTCTGTATGATGGGTCTTGTGACCCCTGTTTGCAATAATTGCTATGACGGCTCTTCTGAGCCTTTTCTATATAAGTTGTTGAGTTATGCTGTGATGCCATGTTGTACAGCACATACGTGCATGTTATGCGTACGTGTAATGTGTATTGCTATGTGTGGGATCTGACTATCTAGTTGTTTATCCTTAGTAGTTCTCTCTTACTGGGAAATGTCCCCTAGTGCTTCCACTGAGCCCTGGTAGCTTGCTACTGCTCCGGAACACTTAGGTTGGCCGGCATGTGTCCTTCTTCGATCCTGTGTCTGTCCCTTCGGGGAAATGTCACACGATGAATACCGGAGTCCTGCTAGCCCGCTACAGCCCGGTTCACCGGAGTCCTGTTAGCCCAGTGCTACAGCCTGGATTCACTCGCTGATGACCGACACGTTCGATGCTGGGTCATGGATGCCTGTCCCTGTAAGTTAGTGCCACCTTGGGTTTACGACTAGCCATGTCAGCCCAGGCTCCTTATCATATGGATGCTAGCGACACCATCATATACGTGTGCCAAAAGGCGCAAACGGTCCCGGGCAAAAGTAAGGCGACACCCGTGGGGATACCGTGCGTGAGGCCGCAAAGTGATATGAGGTGTTACATGCTAGATCGATGTGGCATTGAGTCGGGGTCCTGACAGCTTTGGTATCAGAGCCTGACTGCCTGTAGGTTTACCAAGCCATACTGGTCGAAGTTGAGTCTAGAAA
>NW_025267211.1:0-1485 GCF_018294505.1 Triticum aestivum | reverse complement strand
TGGCTCCCTTCTTGGTCGTGCGGGCGATGAGAGGGGTAGCAGTTGGTGGCTCAGACACGTCCTCTGCTGGACGATGCCCAGATCTAGATCTGGGATCTAGGTGCACCACTTTTGCCCTAGGGCTTCGGTGACTTAGGGTGGGGTGCCGAGCGAAAGCTCCGCGCTTCTGCGCCGGCGATGACGACGCTTGCGGGCACCGTTCTCTTCTTGAAGACGTCGTCGTGGATCTCCTCGCCGCGTCAGAGTTCCGGATGAAGACCCTTGCCCAATGGGGCTAGGCAGCGATGACTTTCTGCGCCGTTCTCTCTCTTGGGGGTGCTGTCTAGGAGCTTAGGTGTCCTAGGGTGTTGCGTGGTTGTGCTCCATTCTCCCTGTTTTCTCCTTCGGTAGTGTAGTTGCTTGTATGCTTCACGATCCGGATAGCCTAGGATCTGCTTTGTAAGAGGGTTACCTCACCATCATGTATCGTTCGGCCTGGTACCTTGTTCGGTTTGTGCCTTTATTTATAAAGGGGGTGAAAGCCTGGAGCAAGAAAAAATAAATTATTTCCCAACTACTGCATTGTTAGGAAGGCTTGCTTTTGTGGGCCAAACAATATTTCGTTGTCACATACCGATCAACTCAATCAGGTTGCAAACAAGTATGTAGCTATCTATTGGCGCTTGAGTTCTAATGTAACATACCTATCGTACATACACTACAGTAATCATTCAATTCAGAAATCCTTCAATTCAGAGATGTGCTCATCTTATCATACATACGTATCCAAACTCCAATTTTACATTTCAGCAATTCTTCAAATTTTCATCAAAATTTTGTTGAAACAACTGAGTTACACTTTTCTGCGTGGAACTCACAATTCTGAGAGAAGACAACAAATCTCACTGCAAATCAGGTGTTTTTAATGCGGATATTAGTGATTCCTCTCCTATTTCTTGCTATATACCCACCCCCGCATTGAGATATAGTAACGCAATGATCTTACAAATTAAATGTGAATGACATTTTTTTAATTAAAAATATTTAAGATTGTATAAAAAAAATGTCCGTCCCACATTTATGAAATGGGCACCCCACATTTCAAAAATGTGTTTTGCTTATTAGAAAAACTATTCAGCATGTGTGATAAAAGATTCAATTGTGTAACGAGATGAGTAGGACGGTTTAGAGAATGTGGCGGCGCGATCTAGACACCCCCTTTTCGCCAGGCAGGGCAACGCGGGGTTCCTGACATCTTTTCGATGGTGATCTTAGGTGTGTATCTATATTTTTTGTGTTGTATCAAATGTGCCCAGGAAAAAGATAAATTATTTCCTAACTACATTGTTAGGAATGCTAGCTTTTGTGCGTCCAACAAATATACATGGAGCCTTGAAAAACAATATATACATGGACATTTTGTTCTCACGTCCCGATCGATTCAAACACGTGCAAACAAATACTTACTAAATAATACAGAGTACATAGTTATTCTTTTTTTAAAAT
>NW_025267210.1:0-1485 GCF_018294505.1 Triticum aestivum | reverse complement strand
GTTGTATTTGCACATATCGAGCATATTGTGTGTATGATTGAAATGCTTGGTATGTGTGGGATCTGACCATCTAGTTGTTTATCTTTAGTAGCCTCTCTTACCGGGAAATGTCTCCTAGTGTTACCGCTGAGCCATGGTAGCTTGCTACTGCTCTGGAACACTTAGGCTGGCCGGCATGTGTCCTTCTTCGTTCCTGTGTCTGTCCCTTCGGGGAAATGTCACGCTTTGAGTACCGGAGTCCTGTTAGCCCGCTACAGCCCGGTTTACCGGAGTCCTGCTAGCCCAGTGCTACAGCCCGGACCCACTTGCTGATGACCGACACGTTCGAAGCTGGGTCATGGATGCCTGTCCCTGTAAGTCTGTGCCACTTTGGGTTTATGACTAGTCATGTCAGCCCGGGCTCTTTATCATATGGATGCTAGCGACACTATCATATACGTGAGCCAAAAGGCGCAAACGGTCCTGGGAAAAAGGTAAGACGACACCCGTGGGGATACCGTGCGTGAGGCCGCAAAGTGATATGAGGTGTTACCAGCTAGATCTATGTGACATCGAGTCGGGGTCCTGACAGCGTTGGCATCAGAGCCGGACTGCCTGTAGGTTCTCCAAGCCAAATTGGTCGATGTTGAGTCTAGAAATTCTTTAGTTATATGTAGGGGAATTGTTTGTGGGATGGAACGTAAGGCTCTTTTTACTCCTTATACCTTATGACATTCTGATCTGAGTCAGTCCATTCTTCCACCGGGGGTTAAGGAATTAGGATCTGTTCTCTCTATCAGGATCACGTGTTACTAATCAGTAGTACCTTATAAGCTTGATGGTTATCAGCCTAGTTCAGTTCTACTACCACATTATGTTGTTGGAATGGTTTCAGAACTTGATATGATGATGTTGAGTGTGTACGAAATCCTTGTCAAATGTCTCAATATCCTTTTTGAGCATTTACAGCTGTTATGCTGCCGAAATTTTGCTAGAAATTCTAATGCCTTTGCATTATGATTATGCTTTCAGATGGCCACTCGCGACCTCAATCAAGTGGTTCGCCTGATTCGATGCCTAGATGTACCCGACCATACTGCTAAGTTGGTTAGGGTAATGACTGAGGCTGGATACCGCTGGTATCCTGAGTACACGGTCGAAGAGCAATTCCGAGACTTTAATCAAAGCCAGTATCTCTGCACTGTCAGGATATTTCCATCTTATCCTGGATCCACCGAGCCCCTTCACTGCTCCTATGGACTCGGGGTTACTATCGAGATGGCTGTGCAGGATGCCGCCTACTCTATGATGACCATTATGCGAGTCAGATCTGGGTTATTTCGGGACTCTGACTTCCGGTATATGCCAGGATCACTTCCGGGAGCACAAGGATATTTCCAGGCTATCTATGCTGACTCCACTCAGGAGGATTCACGGACTCGCACCACTGCTGAGATGCTCGAGGATAAGGACCGTGAAAATCGGGCCTTAAGGTTAGAGCTCTTC
>NW_025267209.1:0-1485 GCF_018294505.1 Triticum aestivum | reverse complement strand
TACGCGGATTGCTCTTCGCACGTCTACGACTGTGGCCGGCGGCCTCCGGGGGCTAGCATACCGTCAAATCTTGCGTAGGCGGCCTCTCACAAATTTGGAAGTGTTGAGGCGGTTGCAAACGCCCAGCACGCGTCTCCGGGGCGTGCCCCCCCCCTCACGGACGCCGCCGCCGCCGGCACCCGGAGGGGGGAAACGGACGCGTCGGGTCTACACGGAGTGGATGTAGCTGTGGGTTTGGCCCGGATGTTGCTCCAAAGTGTTCCTCTGGGCCGACCTAACACAACCGGGTGGAGAGGTCCACTGGTCAAAGCCCGTCCGTGCAAAGTCAAAGGGCTAGATCCCGTGGTCAAACGCTACAGGGTTAGCCGGGACGGGGGCCCTGGGGGGTAGCAATGCCACCGGAGCGTCGTACCGGGCCCTCATACATGCGGGGTGGTGTTGTGGCTTGTCCGAAGAGGCGGCACGCGTCTCCGGGTTGTGGCCCCCCTCACGGACGGCAATGAAACGGTAGTAGACGTTCTGCGGTAACGATGCAGCGTGAATATTATTAAATACTTGGAGCGCGATAAAATCATGAGTTTTTTACACAACGTGGGCACATGTGTTATAGGACTGATGGTAATTTTTCATATTTTTTTGTGATGGAGAAGTATCTGAACACTTCCCTCTACGCGGATTGCTCTTCGCACGTCTACGACTGTGGCCGGCGGCCTCCGGGGGCTAGCATACCGTCAAATCTTGCATAGGCGGCCTCTCACAAATTTGGAAGTGTTGAGGCGGTTGCAAACGCCCAGCACGCGTCTCCGGGGCGTGCCCCCCCCCCCCCTCACGGATGTCGCCGCCGCCGGCACCTGGAGGGGGGAAACGGACGTGTCGGGTCTACACTGAGTGGATGTAGCTGTGGGTTTGGCCCGGATGTTGCTCCAAAGTGTTCCCCTGGGCCGACCTAACACAACCGGGTGGAGAGGTCCACTGGTCAAAGCCCGTCCGTGCAAAGTCAAAGGGCTAGATCCCGTGGTCAAACGCTACAGGGTTAGCCGGAACGGGGGCCCTGGGGGGTAGCAATGCCACCGGAGCGTCGTACCGGGCCCTCATACATGCGGGGTGGTGTTGTGGCATGTCCGAAGAGGCGGCACGCGTCTCCGGGTTGTGGCCCCCCTCACGGACGGCAATGAAACGGTAGTAGACGTTCTGCGGTAACGATGCAGCGTGAATATTATTAAATACTTGGAGCGCGATAAAATCATGAGTTTTTTACACAACGTGGGCACATGTGCTATAGGACTGATGGTAATTTTTCATAATTTTTTGTGATGGAGAAGTATCTGAACACTTCCCTCTACGCGGATTGCTCTTCGCACGTCTACGACTGTGGCCGGCGGCCTCCGGGGGCTAGCATACCGTCAAATCTTGCGTAGGCGGCCTCTCACAAATTTGGAAGTGTTGAGGCGGTTGCAAACGCCCAGCACGCGTCTCCGGGGTGTG
>NW_025267208.1:0-1485 GCF_018294505.1 Triticum aestivum | reverse complement strand
AGCTTCGCTACGGGTGAGAAAGTCTCATCGTAGTCAACCCCTTGAACTTGTTGATAACCCTTAGCGACAAGTCGAGCTTTGTAGATGGTCACATTACCATCTGCGTCCGTCTTCTTCTTAAAGATCCATTTGTTTTCTATGGCTCGCCGCTCATCGGGCAAGTCAGTCAAAGTCCATACTTTGTTTTCATACATGGATTCTATCTCGGATTTCATGGCTTCTAGCCATTTGTCGGAATCCGGGCCCGCCATCGCTTCCTCATAGTTCGAAGGTTCACCGTTGCAACATAATTTCCAGGACAGGGTTGCCGTACCACTCTGGTGCGGAATGCGTCCTTGTGGGCCTACGAAGTTCAGTAACTTGATCCGAAGCTTCATGATCATCATCATTAACTTCCTCCCCAGTCGGTGTAGGCACCACAGGAACATTTTCCCGCGCTGCGCTACTTTCCGGTTCGGAAGGGGTGACTATCACCTCATCAAGTTCCACTTTCCTCCCACTCAATTCTTTCGAGAGAAACTCCTTCTCGAGAAAGGACCCGTTCTTGGCAACGAAGATCTTGCCTTCGGATCTGAGGTAGAAGGTATACCCAATAGTTTCCTTAGGGTATCCTATGAAGACGCATTTTTCCGACTTGGGTTCGAGCTTTTCAGGTTGAAGTTTCTTGACATAAGCATCGCATCCCCAAACTTTTAGAAACGACAGCTTAGGTTTCTTCCCAAACCATAATTCATACGGTGTCGTCTCAACGGATTTCGACGGAGCCCTATTTAAAGTGAATGCGGCAGTCTCTAAAGCATAGCCCCAAAATGAGAGCGGTAAATCGGTAAGAGACATCATAGATCGCACCATATCCAATAGAGTGCGATTACGACGTTCGGACACACCATTTCTCTGAGGTGTTCCAGGCGGCGTGAGTTGCGAAACTATTCCACATTTCCTTAAGTGTGCACCAAACTCGTGACTTAAATATTCTCCACCACGATCTGATCATAAGAATTTTATTCCCCTGTCACGTTGATTCTCAACCTCACTCTAAAATTCCTTGAACTTTTCAAAGGTTTCAGACTTGTGTTTCATTAGGTAGACATACCCATATCTACTTAAGTCATTAGTGAGAGTGAGAACATAACGATATCCTCCGCGAGCCTCAACACTCATTGGACCGCACACATCGGTATGTATGATTTCCAATAAGTTGGTTGCTCGCTCCATTGTTCCGGAGAACGGAGTCTTGGTCATCTTACCCATGAGGCATGGTTCGCATGTGTCAAATGATTCGTAATCAAGAGACTCCAAAAGTCCATCTGCATGGAGCTTCTTCATGCGCTTGACACCAATGTGACCAAGGCGGCAGTGCCACAAGTATGTGGGACTATCGTTATCAACTTTACATCTTTTGGTATTCACACTATGAACATGTGTAACATCACGTTCGAGATTCATCAAAAATAAACCATTGACCGGCGGGGCATGACCATAAAA
>NW_025267207.1:0-1485 GCF_018294505.1 Triticum aestivum | reverse complement strand
AGCATAGTAGACAATGTTCTATTGACTACTTCAGTTTGTCCATCAGTTTGGGGGTGACAAGTAGTACTAAAAAGCAGTTTAGTCCCCAACTTAGCCCATAAACATCTCCAAAAGTGGCTAAGAAATTTAGTATCACGATCTGAAACAATAGTATTTGGCACACCATGCAAACGAATAATTTCACGGAAGAACAAATCAGCAACATTAACAGCATCATCGCTTTTATGACATGGTATAAAGTGTGCCATTTTTGAGAATCTATCCACGACAAGAAATATGCTATCCTCCCCTTCTTTGTTCGAGGTAAACCTAAAACAAAGTCCATAGATATATCCTCCCAAGGAACACTAGGTACAGGCAAAGGCATATATAAACCATGAGGATTGATTCGTGACTTAGCTTTTTGACATGTAGTGCAGCGAGCAACAAAACGCTCAACATCTCGTCTCATCTTTGGCCAAAAGAAATGTGTAGCAAGTACGTCCTCCGTCTTCTTCACACCAAAGTGTCCCATTAATCTTCCTCCATGCGCCTCCTGCAACAACAAAAGACAAAGAGAGCTAGCTGGAATGCATAGCTTGTTAGCACGGAACACAAATCCATCATTAACGACAAACTTGTTCCAGGTTCTTCCTTCTTTACAATTCTGCAAAACATCTTTAAAATCAGCATCATGCACATAGTGATCTTTGATGGTCTCCAAACCAAATATTTTGAAGTCAAGTTGTGAAAGCATAGTATAGCGACGAGACAATGCATCAGCAATAACATTTTCTTTACCCTTCTTGTGTTTAATGACATAAGGGAAAGTTTCAATGAATTCAACCCATTTAGCATGTCTACGATTCAGTTTAGCTTGACTTTTAATATGTTTCAAAGATTCATGATCAGAATGTATAACAAATTCTTTGGACCATAAATAATGTTGCCATGTTTCTAAAGTCCGAACAAGAGCATATAGTTCTTTATCATAAGTAGAATAATTCAGACTAGGCCCACTCAATTTTTCAGAAAAGTATGCAACAGGTTTACCATCTAGTAATAACACACCTCCTAATCCAATTCCACTAGCATCACATTCAAGCTCAAAAGTCTTATTAAAATCAGGAAGTTGGAGTAAAGGAGCATGTGTCAACTTATCTTTCAATACCGTGAAGGCTTCTTCCTGTGCGGTACCCCAAACAAAAGGCACATCCTTCTTTGTAAGCTCGTTGAGAGGTGCAGCAATGGTGCTAAAATCTCTCACAAAACGCCTATAGAAACCAGCGAGTCCAAGAAAACTCCGCACTTGTGTGACCGTTTTGGGCTGCGGCCAACTCTCAATAGCTTCAATCTTGGCTTTATCAACTTCAATTCCCTGTGGAGTAACAACATAGCCAAGAAAAGATACTCGGTCGGTGCAAAAGGTGCACTTCCCAAGGTTACCAAACAAACGTGCATCACGTAGAGCAATAAAAACAGCACGTAAATGTTCCAAATGTTCTT
>NW_025267206.1:0-1485 GCF_018294505.1 Triticum aestivum | reverse complement strand
TACCAACAAAATTCACATCCATAGATTCATTATTATTCTCGATCAAAGTAGACAAGGGCATATCATTAGGATCAGAAGAAACACTCTTATTAGCAAATAATTTCATAAGTTCATCCATCTTTCCACTCAAACATTGATTTCTTCTATCGCATGCACCTTTTTATTAGTAGATCTTTCAGTATGCCATTGAGAATAATTAACCATAATATTATCTAGGAGTTTAGTAGCTTCTCCTAAAGTGATTTCCATAAAAGTGCATCCCGCGGCCGAATCTAAAAGATTTCTAGAAGCAAAATTCAATCCGGCATAAAATTTATGAACAATCATCCACAAATTTAAACCATGAGTAGGGCAATTACGTATCATTAATTTCATTCTCTCCCAAGAGTTGTGCAACATGTTCATGATCAAGTTGCTTAAAGTTCATAATATCATTTCTAAGAGAGATGATCTTAGCGGGAGGAAAATACTTAGAGATAAAAGCATCTTTGCACTTATTCCATGAATCAATACTATTTTTAGGCAAAGACGAAAACCAAGCTTTAGCACGATCTCTAAGCAAAAAAGGAAATAGCTTCAATTTAACAATATCATTATCCACATCTTTCTTATTTTGCATATCACACAAATCAACGAAGCTATTTAGATGGGTAGCGGCATCTTCACTAGGAAGGCCGGAAAACGGATCTTTCATGACAAGATTCAGCAAAGCAGTATTAATTTCACAAGATTTGGCATCAGTAAGAGGAGCAATCGGAGTGCTAATAAAATCATTGTTGTTGGCATTGGGAAGTCACACAATTTAGTATTATCTTGAGCCATCATGACAAGCAAGCAAACTAACACACAAGCAAACAAAAAGCAAGCGGGCAAAAAGAGGCAAATAGAGAAAGAGAGGGAGGATAGAGAGAGGGCAAATAAAACGGCAAGGGTGAAGTGGGGGAGAGGAAAACGAGAGGCAAATGGCAAATAATGTAATGCGGGGGATAAGGGTATGTGATGGGTACTTGGTATGTTGACTTTTGCGAAGACCTCTCCAGCAATGGCGCCAGAAATCCTTCTTGCTACCTCTTGAGCACTGCGTTGGTTTTCCCCGAAGAGGAAGGGATGATGCAGCAAAGTAGCGTAAGTATTTCCCTCAGTTTTTGAGAACCAAGGTATCAATCCCGTAGGAGGCTACGTGCTAGTCCCTCGTACCTGCACAAAACAAATAAATCCTCGCAACCAACGCAAATAGGGGTTGTCAAGCCCTATAAGGCTACTTACGAGAGTGAGATCTGATAGATATGATAAAGATAATATTTTTGGTATTTTTATGATAAAGATGCAAAGTAAAATAAAGGCAAAGTAAATAACAAAGGAAATAACTAAGTAGTAGGAGATCAATATGATAAAGATAGACCCGGGGGCCATAGGTTTCACTAGTGGCTTCTCTCGAGAGCATAAGTATTCTACGGTGGGTGAACAAATTACTGTTGAGCAATT
>NW_025267205.1:0-1485 GCF_018294505.1 Triticum aestivum | reverse complement strand
GGAAAACAAGAATGGAGCGATGGAGGAGGAGGAGGTGGTGATGGTGGCGAGAGGAATGGGCACGATGACGATGGGGGGCAGGGACGGGACAGCGGTGATGTAGGGTAGGTCACAAAGTGGCAGCCGCACGGAAATATAATGATGGAGAAGAAGGCGGGCGGGCGCGAAAATTCCGCTAGGAGCTTTGCCGAGAGCTTCCAGGAACTCTGCAAAGACAATGTTTGCCGAGTGTGAGATATATATAGGGCACTCAACAAATCTCATTTTTTTCTGTTTCTTTGTTTTCTTTGTCCTTATTTTTTCATTTCTTAATATGCTTGTTGTTTGTTTTCATTTTGTTCTAACTACTTTATTTTACTAAGTTATTTGTTTCTTTGTTTTACCTCTTTCTTTCTTGTAAGACCTTCTGGGCCGACAAACCTAATTGCGGTCGCGTGAAATCAAGGCTCGAAATAGGCAAAAAGTCCTACCTTAGTAGGTCTTTAGTACAAGTATAGGCCTAGTGCGGCCAAATGATAGGAGGCCCATACACCAATGGGGAGACTAGATCGCCAACATGCATGTCATTACCATTTTTATTCATGGAAATTCATACCAAGCTATAAAACCAGGTTATCTGGCATGGTGTTATCGTATGGCTCATAGGGGGTGTGGTAAAAATGGAGAGAATTTTGCAAAAGAATTCACGTAGACTGCGTAGAAACAGGACTAGGTTTCAAAAGGAAACGGGTCATGTTAGCACGCAAAGTATCATGCTAGGTCCTATACTTGTTCATGGCACGTCCACTATATTCCAGACATTGATTCATTTATAAGGTTTCAGTGCTGTAAATTCAAAATCTGAACTACAGCCACATGAAATCATATCCATAAATGGTTGGAAATTCCTAGATTAGGTATTTAGTACATTCCTATGCCTTGTGCAACCAAAGGATATTAAGCACATGCACCCCGGGGGGGCAAGACTAGGGTGCCAACATGTGTGTTATTGTTGTTATACTTCACAACAATTCAAGCGGGCCCAGAAAGTCATGAGACCTGGCATGGTGTCATCATAGGCCCATAGAAGGTATGGTAAACTTTTGAGAATGTTTTGAGAAATCGGCCACGTGCATTACATAGGAACCAAACCATCTCCCAATAAGGATCAAGGTTTGGAGAGGGAACGGTGATATTTGCATGCGAAGTGTCTGGCCCCTTCCTCTGTTGGCCTTGAAAGTTTTTCTGCGGCCAACACACACCATGACATGACACATGCCCGTTCTTCGACATTTTTCGGGGCCCATCTGCCATATGCAGGACATTAAGTGAATTTTTAGGGTTTTAATGTAAAAAATTCAAAAATTGAACTTGGGACATAAAATCATGGCCAGATATGAGTTGGACATTCCTAGCTTAGGTCTTTAGTCCATGCCTAGGCCTTGTGCAACCAAAGTATCGGAGACCCATACACAGGGAGGGGGCATGACTAGGTCACGGACATGC
>NW_025267204.1:0-1485 GCF_018294505.1 Triticum aestivum | reverse complement strand
ACGGATAGCCACGGCTCCATCTCCAACGTCTGGCCGCCCTCGCCCTTATCACTTACTTCAATGCAGATTGTGCTGGGTCCCCAGACATACGCCGCTCGACGTGCGGCTACGAAGTGTTCCTCAGCAAAGACGCGCTTGTCTCCTGGTCTTCCAAAGGACAACCTACTGCCTCGCGCTCCAGCGCCAAGGGGGAGTATCGCGTGGTCTCCAACGGCGTTGCTGAATGTTGGTGGCTACATCAACTTCTCGGCTAACTCCACGTTCCCATTGGTGCGGCCACAGTTCTTCTCCTAATCTACAATATCGGCCATTAAATCAAATAAAGAAAATTTGCAAATATTTTGCACTACTAATAATAATTTTAATATAAAAGATTTAAAGAAAACAAAGTGGTGCGCGTGTGACCGGGGACCACAAAAGGTCCCTGCCTGCACCCTAGCTGCATCCACCCGGTTTACCCTCATCAGAGAAGTAACGCATGGAGTATAGTATATAAAAGCAAGCCAGCTAGTCACCAGTTACTGAACGCCCTCCACTCATTACGGGCAAGAAAAACCGAAGCCTTGGTTACCGACTGTGAGACCGGCAGCGGAGATGGAGAACGGCCGCGACGCCTTGGCCTCCGGTGCCGGCGAGGGGATTAGGGTCCTCGTTGTTGATGAAGACCCCATCCACCTCGAGACCATGACCCAAACACTCAGGGGCTGCGGGTACCAAGGTACGTCGTCTACCCTGACCTCGCTGCAGTTTCATCTTAATTTCTGCTCTTGCAACATCTATACCGGCGACCTCACATTGTTGGGGCGTGCAGTGACAACCACTTCTGGTATTCGTATGTTTACTTATTTTTAGTAATCCACCACTTCTAGTATCCTGTCAGTGACTCTTCTTTTGGCTTGCAAACTATCTATATTGTAACTTTGCTCCAGTTTGCCAATGTATAGCTGAGTATGAGCCATCTACTATGGGGTAACTACCTTGGAAGGGTGAAGTAATGATACTGACATTTATATTACTGAAAGTACAGTACATGCTTTGTGCTATTTATTTGCATGCTTTGTGTGTGTTCTGGTCTTGGCAGGGGATGCTTGGTGATGACCCCTTAGATGCTCTGAGTAATAATATATAATAAATGGACAATGTCAAATTGAAGCATGATATTTGTATGTCATATTTACTCAACTAAAAATATTATGTGTTTTTCTCATTCTTTTTACATAAGTGAGAACATATGTCTGCAATTCTGCTTAGATCATCATGCTATTTCTTCTAATTTATATGAAGATTAAGTGTTGGCTTTTTACCTGAAATTTATATGAATACTTAACTGAGAATTACTTCATTGTGTGTCATGCCCATCTTATTCCATCCACATGATCAATCAGAAAGTTCCCGTGATCAATGGGCCACAAATATAGTCCTCAATCCAAGGAGAGTCCCAAAACTAATAACTTGTGCCTCCAATAACCGAAGGTACTTTTTTTT
>NW_025267203.1:0-1485 GCF_018294505.1 Triticum aestivum | reverse complement strand
GGACGACGCCCGCAGCCGTCCCGATCCCCCCCTGCTCTCGCTCACTCTCCCCCGTTTCTCCCTCGCTCTCTCTCGCTCTCGGCCGAACACCACCGTCGCCGCCGTTTGCCGTAGCCACTGACTCCGGCCACCCCTCGCTCCCCCGAGTAGCTCAGAAGCTCCGCCTCGACTCCCTCTTCCTCCCCACCGCTCCACGAGTCCCCGGAAGCCCTGCATCGCCGCCACGTCGCCGTTCCCCTCTTCGGACTCCGACCACCGTCGCCGACGAATTCGCCGTCTCCAGCGCGTCCCCGAGCCCGCTTCGACGCCCACTGCAACCGCGGTGAGCCCCCGAGCCGTTTCCCCCTCTCCTTCCCCTCGTTCCCTCACCGTAGCTGCATCCCCACCTCGGCCGAACCTCCGCCGTCGCCGAGCTCGCCGTCGACGCAGCTCCGGTGACCATTTGGTCACCCCGGCGAGTCCAACGCGTTCACAGAACCCAGTAGAGCATCCCTAGCGCCTCACCTTGCTCGACTTCGAGCTCCAGCACCACTCCCGTGCACGACCGAACCCTGGCGGCCGCAGCCGAGCTCGCCGCCGTCGACTCCGGCCACCCCGACCCCAACGGACTCCGCCAAGAGCCGCGGGTCGTCCTCAGCTTCACTCCGGTGGTCGCCACGTTCCATTTGGTGGCCGAAACGACCAAAACCACTACCGCCGCCACACTGTTGGTCGCCGCCGGCCAGAACTCCGGCGAGCTGATGTGGCCTAGTTGATTAACCACTAACCCACCACCTACAGACGCTGACAAGTGGGCCCCAGGGGTTAGTCAAAGCTAACCAGCCCGGGGTCAACGCGGGATTAGCCCCTGTGACACTGACGTGTGGACCCCACACGTCAGGTTTGACCCGAGCCAGCTCTGTTGACCTGCTGATGTCACTGTGACGTCAGGCTGACGCAGTAAATGATATTTCTGGATTTAAATTTAATCAGGAAATTCCAGAATATTAATTAAACTTCAAAAATTCATAACTTTTATTCTGTAACTCCAAACTGGACAAATAATATATGAAAAATGATCAGAAAAATCCAATCTATCCATCTGTACCATTTTCATGCATGATCAAACAAGTTAAGCTGATGTTTTAATCAGAACAAGAAAAGGCACTTTAAAAGGCCATATTTGAATTTGGAATTTGAATCTTTGATTCAAATTTGCTCAAACACTTCTGGTTTTAGTTGCATTAGCCCAACACACCCATATTGCCATGTTTCATGCATGCATCATATTGTTGCACATTGTTTGGTGATGCCTGTGTATCGTTATCCTTTGCGACAGGATCTGTCCCCGAGGAGTACCGTGATTACCCTAACGAGGAATCGTATCCGTGCAACGAACCATCAGGCAAGCAACCAACCATTTGATCATATCGATACAATCCCATGTTCTCGCTCCTGCTCTCTTTTACTGCATTAAGACAACGCGATTCAAACTGCTGTGTGCTA
>NW_025267202.1:0-1485 GCF_018294505.1 Triticum aestivum | reverse complement strand
GAGAACGGTGTTTTGGTCATCTTGCCCATGAGGCACGGTTCGCAAGTACCAAGTGATTCATAATCAAGTGATTCCAGAAGTCCATCAGTATGGAGTTTCTTCATGCGTTTTACACCGATATGACCTAAACGGCAGTGCCACAAATATGTTGCACTATCATTATCAACTCTGCATCTTTTGGCTTCAACATTATGAATATGTGTATCACTACTATCGAGATTTAATAAAAATAGACCACTCTTCAAGGGTGCATGACCATAAAAGATATTACTCATATAAATAGAACAACCATTATTCTCTGATTTAAATGAATAACCGTCTCGCATCAAACAAGATCCAGATATAATGTTCATGCTCAACGCATGCACCAAATAACAATTATTCAGGTCTAAAACTAATCCCGATGGTAGATGTAGAGGTAGCGTGCCGACCGCGATCACATCGACTTTGGAACCATTTCCCACGCGCATCGTCACCTCATCCTTAGCTAATCTTCGCTTAATCCGTAGTCCCTGTTTCGAGTTGCAAATGTTAGCAACAGAACCAGTATCAAATACCCAGGTGCTACTGCGAGCATTAGTAAGGTACACATCAATAACATGTATATCACATATACCTTTGTTCACTTTGCCATCCTTCTTATCCGCCAAATACTTGGGGCAGTTCTGCTTCCAGTGTCCAGTCTGCTTGCAGTAGAAGCACTCAGTTTCAGGCTTAGGTCCAGACTTGGGTTTCTTCACTTGAGCAGCAACTTGTTTGCCGTTCCTTTTGAAGTTCCCCTTCTTCTTCCCTTTGCCCCTTTTCTTGAAACCAGTGGTCTTGTTGACCATCAACACTTGATGCTCCTTTTTGATTTCTACCTCCGTGGCTTTCAGCATCGCGAAGAGCTCGGGAATAGTCTTGTTCATCCCTTGCATATTATAGTTCATCACAAAGCTCTTGTAGCTTGGTGGCAGTGATTGGAGAATTCTGTCAATGACGCTATCATCTGGAAGATTAACTCCCAGTTGAATCAAGTGATTATTATACCCAGACATTTTGAGTATATGCTCACTGACAGAACTGTTCTCCTCCATCTTGCAGCTGTAGAACTTATTGGAGACTTCATATCTCTCAATCCGGGCATTTGCTTGAAATATTAACTTCAACTCCTGGAACATCTCATATGCCCCATGACGTTCAAAACGTCGTTGAAGACCCGGTTCTAAGCCGTAAAGCATGGCACACTGAACTATAGAGTAGTCATCAGCTTTGCTCTGCCAGACGTTCTTAACGTCGTCAGTTGCATCAGCAGCAGGCCTGGCACCCAGCGGTGCTTCCAGGACGTAACTCTTCTGTGCAGCAATGAGGATAATCCTCAGGTTACGGACCCAGTCCGTGTAATTGCTACCATCATCTTTCAACTTTGCTTTCTCAAGGAACGCATTAAAATTCAACGGAACAATAGCACGAGCCATCTATCTACAAACAAACATAGACAAGCAA
>NW_025267201.1:0-1485 GCF_018294505.1 Triticum aestivum | reverse complement strand
CAAATCCAAGCTTCATCCACAAGCAGATGGACCCTTCAAGGTGCTTTCACGTTACAACGACAACGCTTACAAGATCAACCTCCCGCGCGACAAGTACAACGTGAGCGACATCTTCAACGTCAAAGATCTCTCTCCTTTCCATGGTGATGAAGATTTTGATCCGAGGACGAATCTTCCCCAAGGGAGGGGAGATGATGCGGAGCATCCCAAGGTCATCCCCATGGACCTACCATCGTCTCACCAAGTGCCTACCGGGCCCATGACTCGATCACGTGCAAGAGCTCTTGAAACCGAGGTGACATCTCTCCTCTCACAATTCCCCTTCAATGCATATGAAGCATGGCTACTACCTCATATGGATACTTTGTGCATACTCAGGTACAATGCAGAAGCTAAGGAGCAAGGACAAGAAGAAGAGGAAGATGGACGAGAAGACGGCGAAGAAGAAGGGATGCAGGAAAAGTCCCAGCCAATGGACGACCGGCCGGGACCGGACGTCCGGCGCCTGAAGCCTCAGCCGAGCCCCAGCCAGCGGACGTCCGGCCCAGACCGGACGACCGGTGCCCCTCCACCCGAAGCGAACAAGCGGACGTCCGGTTCGGACTGGATGACCGGTGCACCAGCACCCAAGCCAACATCAGCGGAAGTCCGGAGCCTCCGGACGTCTGGCACCCCCTTCACAAAGCAGAACCAGCGGACGACCGAAGGACACCGGATGTCCGGCAGCTCCTGAGACACCGGACGACCGGTCCCCAGCAGACGTCCGGTACCTGGCTGGGTCCAGATTCGGGCCCGAGGCCCATGTACCCCTTCACTTCGCCCCTTTTACACTTAAACTATAAATAGACCACCCATTCATCCAAGCTAGGGTTAGCGTTGGTTTAGCTCATACTTCGAGATAGAGCTTCGATCATCCATACCGATCTCCTCCTCGAGAGAGACTGCGGCCCCTCTTCGGAGAAGATCAACTTGGATTCAAGACCCCCTCTTGGGCGGCCCCATCAAGACCTCCTTCTAGGAGAAGAACCAGTTACTTGTCTTGCCCTTTGTTGACCTTGGATCATCGTGTATCTCTTTGTGTTTCGGGGATCTAGCACATGTGTAATCGAATCTTGTTGGTTTGAGTGATTCTCTCGTGTTTTCCCTCGTGAATCCCCCTCGTGTTCCTCGTGTTTCTCTTTGGGATCCGCTCCTTTCGTGAAAGATCGGCCATCTAGGGTTCCACCCTACATCATCTTGGTATCATGAGCAAGGTTGATCACGATTTCGGAGCCCCTCTTCGTTTTTCTAGCTTGATTTTGTTGTTTTTCGTCCTAATCCGAAAATCCCCACAAAAATAGCCCCAAATTTTTTTCTTGTGTTTTGTGAGTTTTGATGATGTTTTGTTGGTCTTGATCCGTGAATTTGTTGTGTTGCAAGTAGATCTAGCCTTCCCCCACCATCTCCACCTCCAAATCCTTCCCCAATCCCCCAATAATCACCTCC
>NW_025267200.1:0-1485 GCF_018294505.1 Triticum aestivum | reverse complement strand
CCAAGATGATGTGGTAAAGAAATAGGCATGTTTGACGAAAGTTTGTACAGACACCCTCACAAATCGGAGCAACTCGCTAGAAGGTCCGTGGTTCCGAGAGGGAACAATGCATGTTTGATGACGAACGGGAGATAGGTTCCTCTTACGGCCTTCAAATTTTTTCTACGTCTAACGTGCACTACTACAACTGTAATGTGAAATTTTGGAAAATTCTAGGGGTCATTTGACATTTTAAAGACATTTAAGTGATTTTCTAACCATTTAATAACCGTAATTCAAATTTGAACTACATCTACATGCAACGCCTAACCAAAACGGTTTGAAAAATCATATTGTTGTGTACTTGTGTGCGAGTTAATTCCATGTGCAGTAAATTAGAAGGAATTTTCAAACATATTTGTGTCAAGGCATGGGCACATGCATGGAGTGCATGCCATGGCATTTTAATTCAAAAAAATAAAAAATGATCAGAAAAACATGAAACCTTGCTCTATTTAATGTCATGCCACCAAGATGATGTGGTAAAGAAATTGGCATGTTTGACGAAAGTTTGGACACACACCCTTACAAACCGGAGCAACTCGCTATAAGGTTCGTGGTTCCGAGAGGGAATAATGCATGTTTGATGACGAACGGGAGATAGCTTCCTCTTACGGCCTTGAAATTTTTTTCTACGTCTAACGTGCACTATTACAACTGTAGTGTGAAATTTTGAAAAATTCTAGGGGTCATTTGACCTTTGAAAGACATTTAAGTGATTTTCTAACCATTTAATGACAGTAATTCAAATTTGAACTACATCTACATGCAACGCCTAACCAAAACGGTTTGAAAAATCATATTGTTGTGTACTTGTGTGCGAGTTAATTCCATGTGCAGTAAATTAGAAGGAATTTTCAAACATATTTGTCTCAAGGCATGGGCACATGCATGGAGTGCATGCCATGGCATTTTAATTCAAAAAAATTAAAAAATAATCAGAAAAACATGAAACCTTGCTTTATTTAATGTCATGCCACCAAGATGATGTGGTAAAGAAATAGGCATGTTTGACGAAAGTTTGGACACACACCCTTACAAACCGAAGCAACTCGCTAGAACGTTCATGGTTTCGAGAGGGAGCAATGCATGTTTGATGACGAACGCGAGATAGCTTCCTCTTACGGCCTTGAAATTTTTTTCTACGTTTAACGTGCACTACTACAACTGTAATGTGAAATTTTGGAAAATTCTAGGGGTCATTTGACCTTTCAAAGACATTTAAGTTATTTTCTAACCATTTAATGACAGTAATTCAAATTTGAACTACATCTACATGCAACGCCTAAACAAAACGGTTTGAAAAATCATATCTGTGTACTTGTGTGCGAGTTAATTCCATGTGCAGTAAATTAGAAGGATTTTCAAACATATTGGTCTCACGACATGGACACATGCATACGTATGCATGGAGTGACATGGCATTTTAATTAAAAAATAGAAAAA
>NW_025267199.1:0-1485 GCF_018294505.1 Triticum aestivum | reverse complement strand
CACGCGACGGACGCCGACGACCAAGAGTAGTTAGGAGGCTCCCAGGCAGGAGGCCTTGCCTTTTCGATCGTAGATGCTTTTGTGCTAGCCTTTTTAAGGCAAACTTGTCTAACTTATGTCTGTGCTCAGATATTGTTGCTTCCGCTGACTCTTTTGTTTTCGAGCTTATGTATTCGAGCCCTCGAGGCCCCTGGCTTGTAATATAAAGCTTGTATTATTTTAATTTGTGTCTAGAGTTGTGTTGTGATATCTTCCCGTGAGTCCTTGATCTTGATCGTACACATTTGCGTGTATGATTAGTGTACGATTGAATCGAGGGTGTCACAAGTTGGTATCAGAGCCGACTGCCTGTAGGTAGTCCCCTTTCCAACTCCTTGGCCGAAGTTGAGTCTAGTCACTAAAAAACTTTTACTAACATTGGCTGTGTGTCTTACGGGCCCACTTCGCCATTGGGTGGTATTAGGATCTTTTATTCCTCGTCTATACTCTAGGACTCTGATCTCTCGTCTATTCGGGTTAAACATTTTACTAACTCTGACATTAGGTTCTCATACCCACTTCCTCCCGGAGAGCCCCAACATTATCGATGATTGCTTGCTTCGCGAGAAGATTCTGCGGATACTGCTCGATGTTTCTTGAGACCCTGTGCCAACTGCCTTGCAGTTCTTGACCACTGATAATCCCCCTGAATAACATCCTTGCCGCTTGTACCTTTATCCCTAGTTGCTCCTGTTATTACGAGATACCACTAGTACTCTCCGTTGTTCCGAGAATCCTTTGTGGCCTTGTGCTTTGCAGCTTCTTTTCGGACTGCGGATAATTCACTTAACCGGGGTTCGTTCATCCCTAGTTGTTCATTTGCTTTCGTAATACCTGAAAAGGCTATCTGATCTTTCAAAATCCTTTGCAACCTATTGCTCTTGATTCTCCTTTCTTGCTTGCATTAGGATTAATTCCATATGTCTAGCAATATTCTTTAAAATTCTTTGTGATTGTCATTTTGTTCCTATGGATTCAGCGTGTGTGCGAATACTCGCAATCATCAATCAATCCTTGGAAATTTTCTTTCCGGCTCAGACATCCTTCGAGATATGAGCTGGTTCTTGCCCAATCTAGATTTGATCGGGTGCACCTCTAAGTCTATTCGACTTACTCATCTTTTGTTCAGAGCCTCTGCTTCTGATCCTTCGTCTTGAAAACATAATTCCTTTGTACCCAAGCATCGAATCATTCAGACGTTTCTATAAGCCGATGCCTTTACATCCCCTTCTTCATCTGATTGATTACCGATACTCACATCAACTCTGTCGTGAATCGCCAGATCCATTGCTGGGTTGTTATCCGACAATGTCCTTCACATCCAAAGTCTTGTGAGTTTTTCCCTGATACATAATACCTTCGGTAAATTGTATCATCTGCTTTGACTCTGATACTCTACTTTTGAACTCGTATCTTTTGCTTGGTTTTTTGTTGTTGTATAGATTC
>NW_025267198.1:0-1485 GCF_018294505.1 Triticum aestivum | reverse complement strand
CACGCGACGGACGCCGACGACCAAGAGTAGTTAGGAGGCTCCCAGGCAGGAGGCCTTGCCTTTTCGATCGTAGATGCTTTTGTGCTAGCCTTTTTAAGGCAAACTTGTCTAACTTATGTCTGTGCTCAGATATTGTTGCTTCCGCTGACTCTTTTGTTTTCGAGCTTATGTATTCGAGCCCTCGAGGCCCCTGGCTTGTAATATAAAGCTTGTATTATTTTAATTTGTGTCTAGAGTTGTGTTGTGATATCTTCCCGTGAGTCCTTGATCTTGATCGTACACATTTGCGTGTATGATTAGTGTACGATTGAATCGAGGGTGTCACAAGTTGGTATCAGAGCCGACTGCCTGTAGGTAGTCCCCTTTCCAACTCCTTGGCCGAAGTTGAGTCTAGTCACTAAAAAACTTTTACTAACATTGGCTGTGTGTCTTACGGGCCCACTTCGCCATTGGGTGGTATTAGGATCTTTTATTCCTCGTCTATACTCTGGGACTCTGATCTCTCGTCTATTCGGGTTAAACATTTTACTAACTCTGACATTAGGTTCTCATACCCACTTCCTCCTGGAGAGCCCCAACATTATCGATGATTGCTTGCTTCGCGAGAAGATTCTGCGGATACTGCTCGATGTTTCTTGAGACCCTGTGCCAACTGCCTTGCAGTTCTTGACCACTGATAATCCCCCTGAATAACATCCTTGCCGCTTGTACCTTTATCCCTAGTTGCTCCTGTTATTACGAGATACCACTAGTACTCTCCGTTGTTCCGAGAATCCTTTGTGGCCTTGTGCTTTGCAGCTTCTTTTCGGACTGCGGATAATTCACTTAACCGGGGTTCGTTCATCCCTAGTTGTTCATTTGCTTTCGTAATACCTGAAAAGGCTATCTGATCTTTCAAAATCCTTTGCAACCTATTGCTCTTGATTCTCCTTTCTTGCTTGCATTAGGATTAATTCCATATGTCTAGCAATATTCTTTAAAATTCTTTGTGATTGTCATTTTGTTCCTATGGATTCAGCGTGTGTGCGAATACTCGCAATCATCAATCAATCCTTGGAAATTTTCTTTCCGGCTCAGACATCCTTCGAGATATGAGCTGGTTCTTGCCCAATCTAGATTTGATCGGGTGCACCTCTAAGTCTATTCGACTTACTCATCTTTTGTTCAGAGCCTCTGCTTCTGATCCTTCGTCTTGAAAACATAATTCCTTTGTACCCAAGCATCGAATCATTCAGACGTTTCTATAAGCCGATGCCTTTACATCCCCTTCTTCATCTGATTGATTACCGATACTCACATCAACTCTGTCGTGAATCGCCAGATCCATTGCTGGGTTGTTATCCGACAATGTCCTTCACATCCAAAGTCTTGTGAGTTTTTCCCTGATACATAATACCTTCGGTAAATTGTATCATCTGCTTTGACTCTGATACTCTACTTTTGAACTCGTATCTTTTGCTTGGTTTTTTGTTGTTGTATAGATTC
>NW_025267197.1:0-1485 GCF_018294505.1 Triticum aestivum | reverse complement strand
CCCATTTGGGGCAAGTTTGGGTATATGCTTCTCACAAACCGGAGCTTCTCACGGCAAGCATGATGGTTTTCGGTATGGAACATCCCACCTTTGTGAACGAAACGATATCCATTGCCTGTCATTGCTTTCAAAATTTTGTCTCGTGTCAACATAGAACAACAGGAGTGTTGTGTGATTTTTTGTGATTTTTCGGGGTTCGTTTGGACATTTTTATGCATTAACTGAGTTTTCAATGCATTTTATGTGCACAATTAAAATTTGAACTACATGCACATGCTCAAGTGCATATAAATTGGTTGAAATAAAATTTGTGTCCTTGGGTGCATGCTTAGATCCCATGCAAGAAATGGGAATGAATTTCAAACACCGGGGCACCGTTGATTGCCGGCAAAACATTGAGATGCCTGGTTTCTAAATTCTAGTAAATCCAAAACTCGTCTGAAATTCATGAAACTTGGCATGCTATCATGGAGCGGCATCAACATGCCGTGGTACAAATTTTGTCCCACTTGGGGCAGGTTTGGGTATATGCTTCTCACAAACCGGAGCTTCTCACAACAAGCATGATAGTTTTCGGTAGGGAACATCCCATCTTTGTGGACGAAACGATATCCATTGCCTCTTATTGCTTTCGAATTTATTCTCGTGTCAACATAGAACAACAGAAGTTTTGTGTGATTTTTTGGGGTTCGTTTGGACATTTTTATTCATTAACTGAGTTTTCAATGCATTTTATGCGCATAATTAAAATTTGAACTACATGCACATGCTCCAGTGCATATAAATTGGTTGAAAAATCAAATCTATGTCCTTGGGTGCATGCTTAGGTCCCATGCAAGAAATGGGAATGAATTTCAAACACCGGGGCACCGTTGATTGCTGGCAAAACATTGAGATGCCTGGTTTTTAAATTCTATTAAATCCAAAACTCGTCTGAAATTCATGAAACTTGGCATGCTATCATGGAGCGGCATCAACATGCTGTGGTACAAATTTAGTCCCATTTGGGGCAAGTTTGGGTATATGCTTCTCACAAACCGGAGCTTCTCACGGCAAGCATGATGGTTTTCGGTATGGAACATCCCACCTTTGTGAACGAAACGATATCCATTGCCTGTCATTGCTTTCAAAATTTTGTCTCGTGTCAACATAGAACAACAGGAGTGTTGTGTGATTTTTTGTGATTTTTCGGGGTTCGTTTGGACATTTTTATGCATTAACTGAGTTTTCAATGCATTTTATGTGCACAATTAAAATTTGAACTACATGCACATGCTCAAGTGCATATAAATTGGTTGAAATAAAATTTGTGTCCTTGGGTGCATGCTTAGATCCCATGCAAGAAATGGGAATGAATTTCAAACACCGGGGCACCGTTGATTGCCGGCAAAACATTGAGATGCCTGGTTTCTAAATTCTAGTAAATCCAAAACTCGTCTGAAATTCATGAAACTTGGCATGCTATCATGGAGCGGCATCAACATG
>NW_025267196.1:0-1485 GCF_018294505.1 Triticum aestivum | reverse complement strand
GTGTTTCTATTGCTGCTAACCATGCCAGGATCACAAGCCGACGAGATTGACTGGGAGAATTTATCGAACAAGGAGCTTCATGATAAGTTTCAGCAAATGATGACTGAACAGGTGCAAGATGTGCTGAACAATTTTGAAGAGGCCATGGAGAAGATCACTGGCCTTGAGAAGACGTTCGAAACAAAGCTCGATAACAAGTTTAATGAATTGCTCGCGCGTCTTCCACCACCACCACCCGCTGCACCTAACGCACCTCTCCAACAACAACAACAACGACTACCTCCACGTCGCGAAGCAGACCTCCGCCGAGCAAGCCGTGTTCCTCTTGCGTTTGGCCAAACTGTTGGTGCTGCTGTTGATACTTCTGTGGCTCCTGTTGCTGATGCGGAGGAGGATGATTATGTGGGAGATTATGAGGATGAGGTTGATCAAAATCAACACTACATACAGCCACCTGTACCACCACCAGCAGGTCGACCTCAGGTATATATTCGTAATGGTAGGCCTGCACCACCACCTCAGGTACGAGATGATGTCCATATTCCTAAACTGAAATTGAATATTCCACCATTTGAGGGTAGATATGTTCCTGATATATATCTTACTTGGGAGTTAGAAACTGAACAACGATTTACATGTTTACAATATCCTGAGGAGAGACGAGTTACTGCTGCTGTTTGTGCTTTCACTAGTTTTGCATGTGTATGGTGGTCTGAACATTGTAGATTATATCCTATTCCAACTACTTGGGCTGCTTTGAAAACTGCTATGCGTACGCGTTGGCTTCCACCATATTATCAACGTGAATTGCTTCAAAAATTGCAGCGTTTAAGACAAGGGAAAAATTCTGTAGAAGAATATTATCAGGAATTACAAACTGGCATGATTAGATGTGGTATTGTTGAGGAGAATGAAGCTATGCTTGCACGTTTTCTGGGTGGATTAAATAGAGAGATTCAGACCATTCTAGACTATAAGGAGTATACTAATATCACTCGTTTATTCCATCTTGCTTGTAAAGCTGAACGTGAAGTGCAGGATCGACAAGCATTGGGGCGAACTACCTTTTCTGCAGGCCGACCTTCATCATGGACACCACGTGCATCTTCTACTTCAACTGCAGCAGCACCTCCATCCGGTGCCACCTCCAGCCGTGATACAAGAAAACAGGCACAACCACCATTATCTGCCAAGAGCGCACCTGCGGGGCCTGCACAGCGTTCTTCTTCTTCCATGGCATCAACAGGGCACACAAGTGATATTATTTGTCGTCGTTGTAAGGGAGGAGGTCATTATGCGAGAGAATGCAAATCTCCGCGTGTGATGATTGCTACCGCGGATGGTGGATATGAGTCCGCTAGTGACTATGATGAGGAGACTTTGGCTCTTATTACACGTGAAGAACATGGTGGAGATGATTCTGATCATGAGACGCAATACATGGCTCCTGAAGACGCTGACAGGTATGAATGTTTAGTTGCTCAA
>NW_025267195.1:0-1485 GCF_018294505.1 Triticum aestivum | reverse complement strand
CCTAACACCGTTGTATGGGTAATATCATGAGATTCCTTCCCCCTTACCTAAATGGTTTTCTACTTTATATCCTGTCATGGATATCATGCTCTGCTTGTCATTAGGAAGGATATACCCCTGAAATATGTGTTTAAACACATTTTCCTTTCCATTGTTCTGTTTAATCTGATGATCATATTTTCCTTCCATTGGTTTGTTTAGACCTTTGCTATGATCTATATGATATAAGCAGTAATAACCCACTGCTTGTGCAAACACCCCGATGTACAACTCTGTCAGTAAGACCCTGTTTTTATTGTTGATGACATTCCGGTAACCACCGATGGATGAGAACTTTGCCTATTGGCCCGCCTCGTTCAACGAGCAGGAAAATGGTTCTCTTCGTCCCTCGCCCTTGGTATCGATGTTGTTGCCGACATATCTGACAGGCTACCCTTGACACACCTTACTATCATGACCGTGCAAAATGTCGGCCCCCTTCCTACTTTCAACCACATGGTGGGCCCATAACCCACAGTTTCACAGGATCGAAACCTGACTCTCCTATACACCCTGTTGCCAAAGTTATCCCTACAGCTTGACTTCGTATGTAGTTTGCGAGCCACCTTCCTAGTGATCAATTCTGGTATCGGACACAATACTTATTCCTGTTGCTCTGAACCCCATTCACACTCTGTTTCAGGCAATTCACGATTGCCTATCCGCTTGGAACTTCTTATTGCACCGTCTTACTTTGCTCTCGATGTGTTTCATTTGTTCAACTCGAGAGATACTCATATGTTCATACTTGGGAAACCCCCAGAAGATTTTCCCTTATAACATCCTATCGTTGTAGAGCTGCCCCTTACCTATTCGTAAGTACGATGGATATCCCGAAGAAAGGATGACAACTGATCATGGTGACTTGAAGCAGTGAAATGAAGACATCAACGAAAGGGGTCAACCTCTTCGAAAGGGAAGCCAAGACCGAGAAGACTCGTTAGGTTTTTCGCTACCAACACCTTCGCCCCTTACTCCACCGCTTAAATCTCGGGACGAGATTTCTTGTAGTGGAGGAGAATTGTGACGCCCGGGTAATTAAGCTACAGTGATCCTCTGCTAATGGTGCCACGTCACCTCGTTTATAGTTGCTAATCTCGAGTTAGTTCGAAACCAATTCAAATTCAAATTCAAAAATAGGCAAACAATAAAAGTTTTCAAATATTAAAACTAAAATGTTCGGAGTGAACCAAATAATACATAGGTAATTATGGAGGTGAAACCACCTTTTTATAAAATGTTTAAAGGCTCTAAACTAATTAAAATAGCAACTATGACAATTAATTAAATGCCTTTTAAAAATAATAATAATGCAAACTGTTTTAATTAGGTGTCAAACTTTTGGGGCAGTAGAATAAATTATAACATTAAATTAGGAGTTGTATTTATATTTTATAAAACAGAAATTAAAAGAAAATAGATAAAGAAAAGAAAACAGAAAACAAA
>NW_025267194.1:0-1485 GCF_018294505.1 Triticum aestivum | reverse complement strand
ACAACAATGAGGCGAAGATTCCATAATTGGTACATGGAAACCTGCGGAGAGTCTGAGGGTACGAATACTTTGTATCTGCATATTAAAGAGGAGCACGACCTCGTTACAAATGATCTGTTGACTGTTTCATTTGATGAGTTCTTCGCGTTCTTCAATCAAAAGGCACTCGATAAACTAATGGTCTTTTGCTACTATCTGTAAGTACTATTTCTATCATTAAGTCTCTATATATAGCTCGGCTCTTTCATTTCATGTATTTATAATTAATTATCCTCAATATATTATGCAGATTGAAGATCGTCGAGTGCAAAAAACAAGAAATTTATGATATTGGGTTCATTAACACAAATATCATAGATGAATTTCTGGTTAAAAAGGACATCAAAGAGGCCGAGGACAACGTGCTACAATCGTTGATCAAAAATCAAAACAAAGATACCATACTCTTTCCTTACAACGGCAAGTGAGTGTTACTGTCGTGTGCATATTCGGTTTCCCTTATTACTCGAGCGAGGTTATAGTAATGTAATTGATGAGTTATGCATGCGTGCGCAGGTACCACTATATTCTTCTGGAGATTAAGCTTAAGCGTGGACTAGTAACCGTTTTAGACTCGAGACGGAAAGATCCCAAATCCTATGCGGACATGACTGAAATGCTCAGCAAGTAAGTTCAATCGATCATTATCGCACCATATCGGCAACTTTTTGTTCATTTCCTGATATCTCAAGTAATAATAATTATTTTCTTTGTCTTGCAGGGTTTGGCAACAGTTCATCGCAGAAGCTCCGGGACTGCCGAAGGAGCTGCGATATACATACCCGAAAGTAAGTACTACTGGCTAGCTAGTTGCCCGCATCTCCCGTTGATTCTATAGCTATACTTTCATCAATGCCATTTATAATGCTTCATTATCAGTTTGATTGACCCCTGTTTCTCATAAAGTGCTTGTGGCAGGAAGAAGGGAATGATTTCTGTGGATACTACGTGTGCGAGTTCATCCACAACGCGACTTTGAAAAGCAAGCGGGGCTACTCTCAAAGACAATATGAAGTGCATAAGCAATAATATTCACAATTTCATTTTATTATACCATCATTTCTGTTGAGTTTCATTCATATATATGTATTAATTAACCCCCTTCTTCAAATAAGACGTGGCAGAAGCGGAATGAACTCCTAGAACCAGATCACATGAAAGCAATTCAAGAGGAATTGACGGGATTCTTTCTTGACCACGTCATCAATAAAGCCGGAGAATACCATGTGGAAATTGATTTCAATTGCTAGGGGATTGTAATTAAGAGATCTTATACATATTGTACATGTATGTAGCCAGTAGCGTCAGATACATGATATACGAAAACTTGTTGTTCGACCAATCTCTCGGAGAAGGAGAGGTCGATCGATCACTTTTCTCGGTATGCATGACGAACTTCTGTACTGAATGGTTCTCTCGATCACTTATGTATATATAGTACGTAGC
>NW_025267193.1:0-1486 GCF_018294505.1 Triticum aestivum | reverse complement strand
AAAAAAAACCATAATGAATTATAGGTTGTTACAAGAACTCATGCCATCCAGCTGCCTCCCGCCGACCCTGCCAACATTGTTGTAGCTGCACTCGCAAGCGTTACCATAGGTGATCATTTGCATGATTTCGCGTAAAACAAAATAAGATCTACAAACGGATAGAAGCTACACATACCTTGGCATGCACACACATTGCAAGCCATACTAAGGTGATAAGTGTTAATAACTTGTACAACATATACAACAGTTAAGATAAGTAAAAGCAATTTGATGAGTCATGGTCTATCAAAGCAAGCTTTATTACTACTCTAATCTATCTTAACAGGTCACACATGATTACAATCCTTTTTGTGTGCAAGTCAAGCTTATCTAGTTTACACGTAACAACTTGTAGAACATTACACAATTGATGTTTGCTAATAACTTCTAGAAAGCTAAAACACTTGACATGTAAAAAGAATTTGATGAGTCATGACCTACTAAATCAAGTTACATTACTAGTCTCATCTATCTTAACAGGTCACACAAGATTACAAACTAAGTTCTGCGCAAGCAATGCTTATCTAGTTTACACATAACAACTTGCAAAACATTACAAACTTAGTTTCAAAAAAATTAGGCAATCTAGATTAGTGTTTGAGTTGTAAAGTGAATAAGATGAGTCATGTGTGTTATCACAACTTTTTGGTGGTGGAATGATAGTGCCACCAAGCACAACATACCAAATTATGATTTTAGGAAGCATCCAAGCACTTTCCAGACAAGCAAATGCCAATTGTGAAGGAGATGATGCCATGACAGCTATAAATAGGCATGTAGCATGATGATCATCCTTCCTCATCCATCATTCTCATAAGTAGAGTGCATCATTCAAGCCAAGCAAGCAGTGGTCAATACAAATCCACCATGAAGACCTTTCTCATCCTTGCCCTCCTTGCTATCGTGGCGACCACCACCACAACTGCAGTTAGAGTTCCAGTGCCACAATTGCAGCCACAAAATCCATCTCAGCAACAACCACAAGAGCAAGTTCCATTGGTGCAACAACAACAATTTCTAGGGCAGCAACAACAACATTTTCCAGGGCAACAACAACCATTTCCACCACAACAGCCATATCCGCAGCCGCAACCATTTCTGCCACAACTACCATATCCGCAGCCGCAACCATTTCCACCACAACAATCATATCCACAACCACAACCACAATATCCGCAACCACAACAACCAATTTCGCAGCAACAAGCACAACTACAACAACAACAACAACAACAACAACAACAAATCCTTCAACAAATTCTGCAACAACAACTGATTCCATGCAGGGATGTCGTCTTGCAACAACCCAACATAGCACATGCAAGCTCACAAGTATCGCAACAAAGTTACCAACTGTTGCAACAATTATGTTGTCAGCAACTGTGGCAGACCCCCGAGCAGTCACGGTGCCAAGCCATCCACAATGTCATTCATGCTATTATTTTGC
>NW_025267192.1:0-1486 GCF_018294505.1 Triticum aestivum | reverse complement strand
TTTACTGCATTAGGACAACACCGATTCATCTGTTACTTGCTGCGGTAGCTGAACCCCTTTATCCTTTGCATGACCTGTCATTGCCACAGTAAATAGATGAAACCCACTAGCATGAGTAGGAGTTGTTTGAGCCCTGTTGTGCCTACTCATTCATGTTTGTTTGTCATGCCTGCTACTGCTTAGAGTTGAGTCAGGTCTGATTCATCGGGGATGAATCAGAGGTGTGTGAACATGTCCTACTGTGTGTGAGCTAAGTGTGTGAACACGATTTGGTAAAGGTAGCGGTGAGAGGCCATGTAGGAGTACATGGTGGGTTGTCTCATTGCAGCCGTCCTCAGGAACTGAGTTCTGTGTTTGTGATCCATGATTCAGCTACTACCATACATTGGGCCCTGAAATATGACCCCGCTCGACTTCTTATTCACCCTAGTCCTCTGTCTAGGAGTTGCAAGTAGTTTCTGGTGTTTGTAGTATGCTGGAGGCCGTGGACAGCGCTGACCGTAGGGGTGGGCTGTGATGCGGTAGGCACGTGGCCGGGTATACCGGACGCCCGTTTGGTGTCACGGAACCCTGTTCACATCGTTTGGGGCTGTGAGCGAAACTCCGGCCGGATCTCCTCATGGATGGAACCCGAATAGGCGATAAACCTGGACTAGAGACTTGAGTGTTTAGGTAGGTCGTGGTCTACACCCACGTCGGCTTTCGCTTGAAGTCTGCCGAGCACATGTCGTGTGCAGACGCTAAGTGGTGGAAACATGTATGAAGAAGTACACCCCTGCAGGGTTAACATCATCTATTCGAATAGCCGTGTCCGCGGTAAAGGACTTCTGGGTTGCGTATATCAGTCCATAGACAAGTGAAAGTGGATACTCTAAAATACGCAAGATAAGCGTGAGTGCTATGGATGGCGTTCTCGTAGGGAGACGGGAGCGGATTCATAGTGGTGTATTGATATGGTGAATATGTGGACTCGTGTGCGCCACCTCAAAAGAGTTGCTTGCAGTCGTAGTTTAGGATAGCCACCGAGTCAAAGCTGGCTTGCTGCAGTTAAACCCCACCATCCCCTTGTTGACAATGATGCATATGTAGTTAGTTCTGATGTAAGTCTTGCTGGGTACATTTGTACTCACGTTTGCCTATTTTATGTTTTTGCAGAGAGACTTCGGTCTCACTAGTAGTTCCACGTGGACTTCGACGTTTAGCTTGTTACCTCAGCTACGATCTTGTGCCCTCGGCAGGATCTGATAGATAGTCAGGCTTCTCAGCCTTTTTCATTTCTAGATGTCTGTACTCAGACATGTTAAGCTTCCGCATGTGCTTTGACCTGTATGCTCTGATTGTTGGGTCATGAGACCCATGTTTGTAATATCTCGCTCCTCGGAGCCTATTGATAAATTACTTGAGTCATAGAGTCATGTTGTGATGCCATGTTGTATTTGCACATATCAAGCATATTGTGTGTATGTTATTGAAATGCTTGGTATGT
>NW_025267191.1:0-1486 GCF_018294505.1 Triticum aestivum | reverse complement strand
AAAAAAAAGAGAGAAGAAAAAAAACAAAATTCGGATCTATCTAGACTCAATCTCGTAGTTGAATTCGGATTGGAATCTGTTTTGTGCACTGTTTAGTAAAACATGCATACCTTCCTCATACGAAGTCCGTTTTGACTCCGCGAGTACTCAAATGAAAGCTAGCGACGAGCCGCATCTAAATAGTTGCAGAGACTAGTTCAATATTTGACACCTCAAAATCGTCTTCTAAATAGGTCTTTTTGCCCTCCGAAGTTCGCGGACACAACTTATTCCAGTTTTTCAAGCCAGTTTCAGAATTCTTTTACTCCTCATATCAACTCGGAATTGAGTGATTCTTTTTGCATTGGAAAGCTTGAGTTAGTAGCATTCTTTGAAAAAAATTATCAGAAAATTGGCACAAACTTTTCAAGAGGAAAGTTGGTGAGAGTTGTTGTATATCCTGCTTGGCAGTTGTTTTTCATCATTATCTTTACTGCCGTTGTGATCTTCACTTATATCTTGCTGTCCAGAGCTACTTAGTATCCTTCATTGATGCTAGTTGTGCTACGCCGTGACCTCATTAGTGTTCTAGGCTCGCGTCTCTAGTCCGGTCTAGCCTAGGACCAGCACAGTACCGTCGTTGAGCGTTTATTCAACATTGCATCTCTGAATTGATTATTGCTAATATTTTGCTACCATATATAGCCAACCCAGCTCCACATATTTCTACACCGTGTATACGTACGTTTCCCTGGCAATCGCTTTACTCAATCTTTGGAGTTATTTGACACCGCTGGTTGCCTGTCACCACCTGCTGCTTGGTAAGAACTTGTAAGATATTGATATTTGCTTTACTGTGAGCGCTTCACCACCACACCCTAGTAGTTCATAGGAACATTATTCTTGAATTTTGTTTCTTGTTTCTACTAATCATGACAGGATCTAGAGTCAATTCATGGGGTTTGTCGATCGTGGGAGATGTGCCATCACCTATGCAAATACCACAACCGTCACGAGAGGTGCACAAACATCCAAATGCACATGATCAGGTTAATGTTTCTATACCACCATTTAATGGCCGTTTTAGACCTGCTTTATATATTGAATGGGTGTTTGACCTAAATAATATATTTGCTTCCAATAATTTTGATGTACGTAAAAAAGTTAAGGTTGCGGTTGGTTCTTTCACTGGTTATGCTGTAGTTTGGTGGAGTGAATATTGTCGGTTACACCCTAATGATATACCTACTACTTGGGATGATTTGAAACTTGCCATGCGACATACATTCGTTCCCGCTTATTATACTCGTGACATGATTACAAAGTTGCAACATTTAAAACAAGGTAGTGACACCGTAACGAAATATTATGATACTTTACAAACTACCTTGCTGCATTCCTCTTTAGAAGAAAGTGAAGAAGATTTTATGGATAGATTTTGGGGAGGATTAAATCGTGACATTCAGGAGATACTAATACATGAAGAGTGTTATCCTATGGACCATTT
>NW_025267190.1:0-1486 GCF_018294505.1 Triticum aestivum | reverse complement strand
TAAAAATACAAATAATATATCAAAAAATTAAGAAAAATAAAACTAATTCAATTCAAAATGTTAAAAATACAAATAATATATCAAAAAATTCAGAAAAATAAAACTAATTCAATTCAAAATTCTAAAAATACAAATAATATATCAAAAAATTCAGAAAAATAAAACTAATTCAATTCAAAATTCTAAAAATACAAATAATATATCAAAAAATTAAGAAAAATAAAACTAATTCAATTCAAAATAATATACCAGAGGCCGGTCGTCGGCTATGGTGGTACGGCCGGACTCTGCAGAGCGTCATGGACTACATCACTCCAAATTTCATGTATCATTCGAAAATGGACACCAAACACATCACGGGTAATATAATTCACATGATCCATTCAACAAAGTTTGGTACAATAAATTATTACACATCATTTCTTCCCTTGTGTCCCTGCTTGCTTACAATTGTGCCGTATCCATGGAGCATCCTCATCATTTAACTTAATGCTTGGGTCGGTGTTCACTTTGAAGGGCGGAATTTCAGCAAACATATTATAATCTTCTGACATGTCTGTCTTGTCCTCCACTCCCATGATGTTTCTTTTCCCTGAAAGAACAATGTGGCGCTTTGGATCATCGCATGATGTACTGATCGTTTTCTTATCTTTCCGTTTCCTCGGTTTGCTACTCATGTCCTTCACATAGAAAACCTGAGCGACATCTTTCGCTAGGACGAATGGTTCGTCAAGGTAACCAAGATTGTTGAAATCCACCATTGTCATTTCGTATTGCTGGTCCACCTTTACCCCACCTCCTGTTAGCTTGAACCATTTGCACCGGAACAAAGGGACCTTAAAGGAGGGTCCATAGTCAAGTTCCCATATCTCCTCTATGTAACCATAATATGTGACCTTTTGCCCATTCTCGGTTGCTGCATCAAAGCGGACACCACTGTTTTGGTTGGTGCTCTCTTTATCTTGGGCGATCGTGTAAAATGTATTCCCATTTATCTCGTACCCTTGGAAAGTCGTTATAGTCAAAGATGGTGTCTTGGCCAACATGTACAGCTGATCTACAACATCATTGTCATTCATTAAATGTTTTCTCAACCAACTGCCGAAAGTCTCCATGTGGGCCTTCCTAATCCAGGATTCAGGCTTCCCCGGGTTGTCCGAGCATAAAATATTCTTGTGTTTCTCAAAGTACGGAGCCACCAAGCTGGAATTGGTCAGTACAGTGTGGTGTGCTTCAGTCAGAGAATGGCCGTCCATACATGTCGTTGATTTCCTTCCGATCGTGCCTTTTCCACTTAGTCTCCCCTCGTGCCGCGATCGAGGAAGACCAATCGGCTTAAGGTCAGGAACAAAGTCAACACAAAACTCAATTACCTCCTCATTTCCATAGCCCTTGGCGATGCTTCCTTCTGGCCTAGCACGGTTACGAACATATTTCTTTAATACTCCCATGAACCTCTCGAAGGGGAACATATTGTGTAGAAATA
>NW_025267189.1:0-1486 GCF_018294505.1 Triticum aestivum | reverse complement strand
CGATCCATTTATGGACTGGTGCAAGCATCTCGGAGTTGGAACATTCGCTTTGATGAGATGATCAAAGCGTTTGGGTTTATGCAGACTTACGGAGAAGCCTGCGTTTACAAGAAAGTGAGTGGGAGCTCTGTAGCATTTCTCATATTATATGTAGATGACATACTCCTGATGGGAAATAATATAGAATTTCTGGACAGCATTAAGGCCTACTTGAATAAGTGTTTTTCAATGAAGGACCTTGGAGAAGCTGCTTATATATTAGGCATCAAGATCTATAGAGATAGATCGAGACGCCTCATAGGTCTTTCACAAAGCACATACCTTGATAAGATTTTGAAGAGATTCAGAATGGATCAGTCCAAGAAGGGGTTCTTGCCTATGTTACAAGGTATGAGACTGAGCTCAGCTCAGTCACCGACCACGGCAAAAGATAAAGAAGAGATGAGTGTCATCCCCTATGCTTCAGCCATAGGATCTATTATGTATGCCATGCTGTGTACCAGACCCGATGTAAACCTTGCGGTAAGTTTGGTAGCAAGATACCAAAGTAATCCCGGCAAGGAACACTGGACAGCGGTCAAGAATATCCTGAAGTACCTGAAAAGGACAAAGGACATGTTTCTCGTTTATGGAGGAGACGAAGAGCTCGTCGTAAAGGGTTACGTCGACGCTAGCTTCGACTCAGATCTGGATGACTCTAAGTCACAAACCGGATACGTGTATATGTTGAATGGTGGAGCAGTAAGTTGGTGCAGCTGCAAGCAGAGCGTCGTGGCGGGATCTACGTGTGAAGCGGAGTACATGGCAGCCTCGGAGGCAGCACATGAAGCGATTTGGGTGAAGTAGTTCATCACCGACCTAGGAGTCATACCCAATGCGTCGGGGCCGATCAAACTCTTCTATGACAACACTGGAGCTATTGCCCTCGCAAAGGAGCCCAGGTTTCACAAGAAGACCAGGCACATCAAGCGTCGTTTCAACTCCATCCGTGAAAATGTTCAAGATGGAGACATAGAGATTTGCAAAGTGCACACGGATCTGAATTTCGCAGATCCGCTGACTAAACCTCTCTCGCGTGCAAAACATGATCAACACCAGAACTCTATGGGTGTTCGATTCATCACAATGTAACTAGATTAGTGACTCTAGTGCAAGTGGGAGACTGTTGGAAATATGCCCTAGAGGCAATAATAAAAGTATTATTATATTTCATTGTTCATGATAATTGTCTTTTATTCATGCTATAACTGTATTATCCGGAAATCGTAATACACGTGTGAATACTTAGACCACACAATGTCCCTGGTAAGCCTCTAGTTGACCAGCTCGTTGTGATCAACAGATAGTCATGGTTTCCTGACTATGGACATTGGATGTCGTTGATAACGGGATCACATCATTAGGAGAATGATGTGATGGACAAGACCCAATCCTAAGCATAGCATAAAAGATCGTGTAGTTCGTTTTGCTAGAGCTTTGCAAGTGT
>NW_025267188.1:0-1486 GCF_018294505.1 Triticum aestivum | reverse complement strand
GTCACAGGGGCTAATCCCGCGTTGACCCCGGGCTGGTTAGCTTTGACTAAGCCCTGGGCCCACTTGTCAGCGTCTGTAGGTGGTGGTTTAGTGGCTAATTAACTAGGCCACGTCAGCTCGCCGGAGTTCTGGCCGGCGGCGACCAACAGTGCGGCGGCGATAGTGGTTTTGGTCGTTTCGGCCACCAAATGGACCGCGGAGATCACCGGAGTGAAGCTGAGGACGACCCGCGGCTCTTGGCGGAGTCCGTTGGGGTCGGGGTGGCCGGAGTTGACGGCGGTGAGCTCGGTTGCGGCCGCCGGGGTTCGGTCGTGCACGGGAACGGTGCTGGAGCTCGAAGTCGAGCAAAGTGAGGCGCTAGGGATGCTCTACTGGGTTCTGTGAACGCGTTGGACTCGCCGGGGTGACCAAATGGTCACCGGAGCTGCGTCGACGGCGAGTTCGGCGACGGCGGAGGTTCGGCCGTGGTGGGAAGGAGGCTACGGTGAGGGAACGAGGGGGAGAAGAGGGGGAAACGGTGGCGTAGCTCACCGCGGTTGCAGTGGGCGTCGAAGCGGGCTCGGGGACGCGCTGGAGACGGCGAATTCGTCGACGACGGTGGTCGGAGCCCGAAGAGGGGAACGGCGACGTGGCGGCGATGCAGGGCTTCCGGGGACTCGTGGAGTGGTGGGGAGGAAGAGGGAGTTGTGGCGGAGCTTCTGAGCTACTCGGGGGAGCGAGGGGTGGCCGGAGACAGTGGCTACGGCGAACGGCGGCGACGGTGTGCTTCGGCCGAGAGCGAGAGAGAGCGAGGGAGAAACGGGGGAGAGTGAGCGAGAGCAGGGGGAGAGGCGTGGCGTCGTCCAGGGCGTCGAGCGAGGAGGGGAGGCCAGGCAAGCAGGCGAGCAGGTGGCGTGGCGCGGTGGCGCGCGCGCGCGCCGGCCACACTCCCCTCCCTCTGTCTGGACGAAGACGACAGAGGATGGAGGTGGGCTGGGCTGGCTGGGCCAGCCAGCTGGCTGGGCCGCACAGTGGAGGAGCCCAGGTAGGTTTTTCCCCCCTTCTATTTATTTTCTGTTTTTCTGTTTTATTTAATACTTCTGCAACTGTGTTGAATTAATTAAAATACCTAGGCAACTCCAAAATTCACCAAACTACTCCTGGTCCATAGTTGGATTATTTCCAACATGAAACATTTTAGTTTGGAGATATTTGAGCATTTAAATATTTTATAATATTTTAAATGCCCAAATTCAAATAGTTATGATTTAATTCAAAAACCCTAGGATGGCCTAGAAAAATGTGCACCACTTTTATCAGAGGTTCTGAACCAAGGCTAAAATGATGGACATTTTAGAAGGGCATTTCAGGTTCATTGAAAAATTATTTTAGTAACCCTAGTTGGTTTCAGAGGGGACTGGGGGTTCTGTCATCCCCATTTCAAGTTTCTGATGAAAGAGTAAACATGATGCAACACTCTAATGCATGACTAGCTAGGGTGTGACAA